>NC_066559.1:20853-123353 GCF_024679095.1 Eriocheir sinensis | reverse complement strand
TGCTCCACAGAATAAATGAGTTAAATTTTGTGAAGACCAACATGACATTATTAATAGTTCATCGTGGTTCAAACAGCGAAATAAAACGTTCTCATCACGGGAGGAACTTGTTATATAAGAGAAAGTGAAAATGATGACAGGCGAAGAAGAAGAAGAAGAAGAAGAAGAAGAAGAAAATAAAACAGAGAAAAGGAAATAGAAAAATATAACACAAAAGTAAAAAAAATAAATAAAAAAAAAGAGAAAAGAACAACAAACAAAACTTAATTCAGCAAAAGAATAAAGAAAACAGAAGAAAAACACACAAGGATAAACACAAAAGTGAAGTAGGGCGGAGGACAAGAGGGGGGCGCGGAGACAGAGGGTGTGAGTGAGCGGCCCCCTAACACACTCACCTGCCAGGTATTTAGCTCAGTGTCACTAGCCTCTGGTCCACGTTAATTTTAGACAGTGCGATTTTGGCCCAACCCCCGCCCCGCTACCCCGATCCGCCCCGCTACCCCGCCCCACCCCGCGCCAGACCAGCCCCACCACGCAACCCCCATCACCACGAGGCCCCAATCTACCCCCACTACCCCGTCTCACCCCACCCCACCCCCATTCTACCCTACATCGCCCCTCCCACACCCACAAAGACATGCCTGCCTAACAGTCTTCCTATGTCTGTATTTCTTCCTGCCTACGACTTAAACATTTTCACGAGGGGAGCATCAAGATTCAAGACACCTCTCCAACCGATTCCTGGCCCGTCAACTATTTCGAAAACCCGGTAAGAAGATGAATCGGGCTCTCATAAGTTTTTCTTCACGTTCATGGCCCTAAACCTTCGTCAAACTATCACTAGACTCATAAAACTAAACATCGAAATACCCACAACCTCTATACCAAAGCCTTATCGAAAGTGTGTGTGTGTGTGTGTGTGTGTGTGTGTAGGCCCTGAGATGTTGGACAATACAGCTCTTGACCCTGTTTCGGCTACTCTTCCTATCGACTTTTTTACGGGAGCAACACGATATTGGGCTTGACTTTATTGTTTGTATTTGAACTGTTCCCTTTACTGTTAAATGAAAAATCCACCCCTCACTCTCACGGATCTCTAACCCCCCTCCCTCCCTCCGCACCCCACTTCCCAAAACCCCCTACTCTCTCCTCTTCTATATAACTACATCCAGTCCCTTGCCCTACCCTGCCACTACCGCACCTGCCTCACCCTGCCCGACCACTTCTAACCCCCACCCCCCTTTCAGCCCCCATCACACACCTTCCACCCTCACCCCCTCACCCCTTTAATCCCCACCTCCCCCGCTTTATAGCTCCCATCCACACACCCTTCACCACCACCCTGCCCGACCACTTCTCTCCTCCACCCATCCTTTCACCCCCCATCCACACACCCACCATCCCCACTCCCTTCCCTTTCACTGTCCAAGCACGTGGTGGCTTTGTGCGTAGTGACGGTAATGGTGACACACACACACACACACACACACACACACACTCCCCGGTTATTTCCGCCTCGGTGTTGCTAAGAATAAGCCGAGGCGTCACAAGGTTGCTATTGCCCCGTCACCCTCATCTCCATACCTGAGCGGGGCGAGGGAAGGGGCGGGACGGGGCGGGCGGAGCGAAGTAAATCGGGGCGGGGCATCCCAAAGGTACGTTTTTTTTTGTTTTGTTTTCCTTTGGTGTTTTCGCTCCTTAAAAGTAAGTGCTGAGCTACTGGTAATGGCGGCGCCAATAATAATGATTAAAATATCGTGACGATAATAAAGATAGTAATAATAACGATAATCATAATCATAATAATAATGATAATAATAATATAAAAAAAAATAATAATAATAATAATAATAATAATAATAATAATAATAATCGTGATGGTGATGATGCTACGATAACTTAGAGGTGATAAAAATGAGAAAATATATACTACTAGCAATACAATAATAAAAAAAAAGCGAAAATAAACACGTGCTCGGCTCGTGATAACCAGTCAGTACCCTCCCGGAGAGTTTTGGGGCTTACTTAACCAATCTGTGGGCATAGCTGGCACCGCAATCCCCCCACACACACACACACACACACCTTCCCCTCGCTCAACGGGAGACACAGAAATCTCTCCTTGTCAGGAAAGACCTTCGGCTGAGCAAGGCTTAAACCTCAGTCAGCTGGGATGACAGACTGAAACCTAACCACTATACACGACGGGAGGTGTGTGTGTGTGTGTGTGTGTGTGTGTGTGTGTGTGTGTGTGTGTGTGTAGATAAACACATGCATTTCTTGCGCGTCCATGCATTTATTTCAGCCCCTCTTAAACCCAAAAGCCCCCATCCACGTCCCCAACCTTCCATAGATCCCAAACCTTCTCTACCGGACCCCAATCATTTCAACCCTCCACCCACTTATATTTTTTTTATAGTAGGCCACACCCTACTCCACCCATTTCCCCAACCACCCAGCCCTTACTCAGACCCTCAGCCTAGCCAGCCAGCCTTATACTGCCATACCAAGTCCTTCATATATCAACCAGCCTTGCCTTCAGCCCTTCAACTTTCGTCACATCCAGGTCCAGTCCACCAGTCCACTCAGCCTATATCAGCCCCAGTCTACAATATCCGACAATCCTCACAGTCCTTCACTTTTTTTTATTACGGAAAGGGAGGCAACTCAAGGGCTAAAAAGAAAACAGGAACAAGAAATTCCGCTAAACGCTGCTCCGGCAAAGGAAACTGTCCGCACTCCTTCCTTTCTACCCGATTCTCTTATAATGATGATGATGATAATAATAATAATAATAATAATAATAATAATAATAATAATAATAATAATAACAACAATCATTTAGGCTCCTCTCCTGCATTCCTCCGTTTACCATATTTACTCTTGTATTCATTTCATTACCCACTTTATCCAGGTTTCTCTATTCCATTCACTTTTTTTCATCCATTTTACTTATACCCAAGTTCATCGGGTTTTCTGCCCACCCAGGTCCCCCATTCTGCTCTTTGCCCTTCACCCATTCCAGATAACCCTCCCATTTCAGCCCTCCACCCTTAAGAACCATCCCGTAGAGCCCCATCCCTTTCTTATTCATCTCGTCCATATTTTGCTGACATCTTCTCACCGTCCAACCACCCCACTCACCGCCTCACCGTCTCGCCCTGTCCACCCCACACCTTCCACCACACACCAACAAGTCGCTGAACGGACAAAGGTTGAGTATACTACAATAACAATCAAAGACTTCTATTTAAAACTCTGATCAGCTCTAGCTCATTAGTCGGGATCTAAATCTGATCTGGCTTCTTCCTGCAAAGTAGAACACCTTGAGGCAGATCGGCAGATCCTGTCCTTTTAGCGGCGGCCATTTTGATACTTGTTTCTGCTATTTATCATATTTTATTTACATTTAAGGTCCCATGATGGTATCAGAGGGCGTCAATTAGTAGGTGCTAGTGGTTGGTTAATATTTAGACATAGATATGTGCTGAAAACGCGAGAAACAGGTTAAAAATAGTGTATTTGTGAGCGAGGAGGAAGAGAAATTTCGAACGCTCGCCGATGCAATTTTCAGTTCTTCGTGTAGGTCACACAGTGGTTGTTCACACAAGCAGCTGCATGCAAAAACGTAGGCAGCTGTCTTCACGGTATAACCAGGACCAGAAAAGCATGGTTCTTAGCACCAACGCAACACTAGCCATTGGTCAGCCATGCACGGTGCCGCTGAGTACTGTGGTTGTCGTCTGCTACAACTCACCTCCGGAGTCCGGAGGCAGATCAGGCCGATCATAATCAGATCAGATCAGGTCACGAGAATCCAGATCTCGATGGTAAGTAGAGCACGGGTTGTACGACCGGATTAGTGATCTACAACGGATCATCGTTAATGGAAGAGATCATAAGAAAGAGAAATGGACTCGGGCAGGTCATGCGTATAACTGATGGTCGATAAGCAAGCAAAATAACGGAGTGGCAACCCAGAGATTGTGGAGGTCGGGCCAGACAGATTACCATGCAGGTGAAGAGATGCAATTAGAGCAAATGCCGGAGCGGGGTTGAGAACGTTGGAAAGGCCTTTGCTCTGCCGTGTGCCAATAAAGTCTGAAGATGAAGATGATTACCGTGATGATTATGGTGATGTTCCACGGTCCCCTCACTTTCCGACACCCACGCCCTGGGGAACGCTTCCACCCAAGCTAAGGTTGGTATTGTCAGATGCTCCCGCCCCTCACACCAACTATTTCCAGAGGCCAAAAAGGAGGTTAATCGAGTTCTAATGAGTGTTCTTTTAGGTTCACGGTACAGAAGAAAGCTCAGACTACCACCAGGGTCATAAAAGTACCCCTGGAAATGCCCTAAACTCCCACGAAAGACTAGTAAATTACGTGTTCTTGGGCGCAGAAATGTTTAAAAATATGGCCCTAATACCCAACTTTGCCTGCCCTCACCCACACACTCACACCCACACACGGTTGAACGCCCCACCCGCCCGCCCACAACACTGCCCCCGACAACTACACCCCACCCGACACCCACACAAAGTTGAACGCCTTCCACCCGTGCCCACCCACAGGACTCCCACCCTCCCTCCATCGCACACTGGTGATCTTGGTCGTGGTTTGGGAAGTAATCGCTCCTTTGGGCAGTGACTCCATCCTTTATAACGGCTTCCTCCCTCGGGTCATACCTGAAAATAAAGAAAAAGCGAATACAAAAATGCAGAAGGAACTGGTCGTGCCGGGAGAGAGAGTAGTACGCACACCCAAGCCTTCTCAGATTTTTTTTTTTTTTTTTTTTACAGTAGAGGAAACAGTTCAAGGTGGTATTAATCGAGGGTTGTGTCCCGTCTCCTGGGGTCTGTTCCCTTCTCCTATAATTCCTTCCCCTTCTGTCTTTCTCCGGCATATGACCACAGATGTTGCGCCGACTAAACGAAACTTTCCAACTTTCCACACCTGCAACCCATCACGAGGGGTGTAGCCCAGCCTTATACGCGTTACATAAGGTTCCGTTAATTTAAATGAGACTACAATAATGCGAGTTAATTGCCAGCACAGATGCATTCGAAAACCCCCAACTGTATCCTTACCTTTTCCTTATGCGCGCCGATACCACGTTGTGATTGCGGACCTTCATCCTCGACGATGGTATGTACTTGTATCGCTGGAAAGTGGAATTAGAAGGAAGTGTTATTTTCTTCTTCCCTAACTCTTTTTTCCTTCTATCGCCTTCGCAGTTCTTGTTTTCGTTTTCTCTTCCTTTCTCTTCCTTTCTCCTCCTCGCCTCGCCACTTTGCACCTTCAAGCCCTCAGTTCTCGGCGTTCCTCCTTCCTTTTTCCTTCCACTTTGAATTTTCTCTTTCTCTTCATTTCTTCTTCTTCAGGGAACCACTCAAGGTGCTGAATTTTTTATCCTTGCTACTCGTGAACGTATTTTCGACACGGAGGATAACTTTCTAACTTACTTATTCTGTTATTTGCCCACAGATCAAATTTTATCTATTGATCTATTTATTTATTTATTGGGATACTGCCGGAGCTTTCCCATCTCTCTAACCCTATTCCCATCGTGTATGGTGATTCTGGCTGCTCTCTAGCCGCCCCGCTACGGCTCGTGGAAGGAAGGGCGATGATGCAGCTCCCGGGCCCATGTTCTCAAACCATTCGGAACTTTTACACCTACAGTTAATACAAGCCTTCGTAGAGGTTGTATTTCCAAGGGTAGTTTTTGGAGCCTATTGTGACAAAAACACTCATGAGAACCCGACTAATCTCCCTTGTAGCCTTTGTAAGTAGTTGTTGTGAGGGCCGAAGGCGTCTTAAGGGCCCTTAGTGGATTTTTGGAAGGTGCTGATTACAAATCATCGTAGCCTTTTGTGAATTTTACTCAAAGTTTGTTACCATAAGATACTTCATGAGGCGAAGTTTCATCCTGATATCTATGAAAGAATAAATAAGAAAAATAAAAATCATGTAAAATACAGTACTTTACATATTGATGCATTCCTTACTAAGTATGAGTCGAAATCATTCACACTTAAGTTTTATGTATACTAGAAGAAATAGTCTTCACTGCTTATTAGCTACTTTTCCCAAAAAATAATGATATACCTCTAAAACTGATTAAAATATGGAGCCTGGACTTGTGGCACTGGTGGGAGGATGGGGAGGGACCAGCGTGTCGGCAGGTTGGTCACGGGCAACTTCGGCTAACCGGTCCACTGTCACTACGTGGTATTGATACAAGTAAAGGAGTCCATAATAGCTTGATGACTAGAGAGAGAGAGAGAGAGAGAGAGAGAGAGAGAGAGGGGTTACGGCACTTCTTAGCGAGCACACACACACACACACACACACACACACACACACACACACACACACACACACACACACACACACACACACACACACACACACACACACACACACACACACACACACACACACACGACCCATTTCAAAGGAGAGCAGAAAGGAAGGAAGGAAGGAGGGCGGGAAGGAAACATGACTAACTTGGAACCAAAAAAGCAATTAAGGAGTGGGTGAAGGGAAGGAAGGGAGGGAGGGAGGGAAGGAAGGATGAGTTAACATGAGGAATGCGTGAGGTAACTCGGGTAATTATAGCACATGACGTCTTGTAGTAATGCTGTCAGTCACTTAGTGTGTCTGTCAGTACGTAACACGAGAATGGGCGTGGCGGAACGTGTGTGTGTGTGTGATTTATTTGTGGATGGCTAGCTACTCAGTGGAAAGTTGGAAAGTTTCGTTCAGTCGGCGCAACACATGTGGTCATATGCCGGAGAGAGACAGAAGGGGAAGGAATTATAGGAGAAGGGAACAGACCCCAGGAGACGGGACACAACCCCCGATTAATACCTGGTACCCATTTGCTGCTGGGTGGACAGGGGCGTAGGGTATCGGAAAAGCCGCCCAAATTTTTCCACTCCGCCCGGGAATCGAACCCGGCCTCTCTCGGTTGTGAGCCGAGTGTGCTAACCACTGCACTACGAAGCCCCTAGCTACTCAGTGAATGCCCACCACAAGCTCGAGGGCCAACAGTACAGAGACGAGCACTGAGGGCACGCGCAGCTACACCATATGCCCCCAACGTTACCTTTACATTACTGCATATGGACTGCGGTGAGCACAAGGATTAGGAGGTACGGCTAGCAAAGATGCGAGGAGACAACAAAGGGCCAGCAGACCGCGTGTGTTCGAGACAGCTCCTGAAAACTTTACATATACAGGTAACTCTCGATTTACGCGAGTTTGGTTTACGCGTTTTTTACATAACCCGGTGTCCAAAATCCAAATAAATGTTGAATTTACACGTTTTTTTCACTTATACGCGATATTTTATGGAGTGGCCACCAGATGTCTCACGCAACTGGACTCATACTCCCGTCCCCCTCCATAAATCTATCAAATCTCCATATCAAACCTTCGATTGGCGAGATTCTACATACAGGCGGCGCCACCCTCGGCCATCCAGAGGTGTCAAAAGGGTTCGGATTAGTCATTGGTGCCTCGCCTGGTTTTGCTTTGACACATAATTAATGAATGATAGCCCCGTGTTGATAGTAGGCCGAGCATACCACCACACCCACAGCCGAGCATACCAGCACCAGTCTGTATGTAAGCTATTCATACCTGTCACTGGCACGTATCAGACGCTATACTTATTTAGAATCGTCTTGGTATTGGTTCGGGAGGCAGCTACACCCTTACTCCACTGCGTCAATGTCTTTAATGGGGCAATATTTATTTTACTGATATGAAATACATCGTGTCACATAAACATAAGCTACAAAACTTCGATCTATTCCATTCATCCATTACACTATTTCTTAACTTTTCAGACTTGATTGTGCAAAACTTGAAGCCATTGTTGAGGGCCCTAACATCATATTCAGTACAAACACTTAATCCACATCTCTTTTGTTAACCATTCACGCCACTCAAATACTTTAGTGACCTCACAGTCTGCCTTTCTGAAGACTGCGATTTAACCCTCTTAAATATTTATCGATGTGATATGTTTTGAACTCTAAAATATCAGTATTATGTCATTCTTATCTGCACTGATTAAAGGGAAGATAAAGAGAAAAAAAGGAATACCAGGGATAGAAGGAGAGCCAGAACGAGATAAAAAGTGACAAGGGAGAGGATGAGTGAGGAAAGGAAGGAGAGGGAAAGAAAGAGATTAGAAAGAAGACAAGAAAAGATTAGTGATGAAAACAATGAAGATGAAGGAAAAAAAAAGGAATACCAGGGATAGAAGGAGAGCCAGAACGAGATAGAAAATGACAAGGGAGAGGATGAGTGAAGAAAGGAAGGAGAGGGAAAGAAAGAGATTAGAAAGAAGACAAGAAAAGATTAGTGATGAAAACAATGATGATGAGGAAAAGGGCAAGTCATCGTGTGAGAAGAAGAAAATAAGACAGTAATGTTAGGCTAAAGAGATAAATGGAAAGTAGCTAGACAGAAAGAAAAAGGTGAGGAAAGGAAATGGGAAGGAGGAAAACAAGATGATGAAAGGGAAAAAAAGTAAGAAGTGAGGAGGAAAAGGCCAAAGGAGGAAAGCGAGATAATGAAAGTGGCGATGACGTCTACGAGAGAGAGAGAGAGAGAGAGAGAGAGAGAGAGAGAGAGAGAGAGAGAGAGAAAGGGCAAGGACAAGGAGTCAAAAGGGAAGGGTTTTCCAAGTGTTCCTGACGTCATTTACCCCAAAACTTAATAATAATAATGATGATAATAATAATAATAATAATAATAATAATAATAATAATAATAATAATAGTAGTAGTAGTAGTAGTAGTAGTAGTAGTAGTAGTAGTAGTAGTAGCAACAAAAAAAGCAGGTACAAGAAGAACATTAACAATAATAGTATAAATAATAATAATAATAATAATAAGAAGAAGAAGAAATAAAAAGAAGAATACAGAGGAAAAATAAAAAGAAGAAGAAGAATGAGAACAAGAAAAAGAATAATAATAACATCACTGCTAATTTTGCATGAACAGAAAATCGAAGAGAGAGAGAGAGAGATCCGCAGGAGGGCCGTCGTTTTGAACACACTATACCCGGCAAGTTCTCTAAATCTTATATCACCTCACCTGCCCACTTATGAACTAACCTACCGATCTATCTCGTGAAGGTATCGGCCACCCCCCCCCCCCCCCCCCCCCGTGACTACCGAGCCTGTTTCCCTCCTCCACCACTCCATTAGTAAATTAAAAAGTCACCGTACACACTAAACCGACCACGAAGCCCCGCCCCCTCCTCCATAGATACACGAGCTGATTGGTTGGATGAAAGGAGCTTGGAGTTAGGAGTCAATTGGCTTGTATTCACACACGCTTTCAACCCTCTCATTAACTATTTCCAGAGGTCACAAAGGAGATTAGTCAAGTTTTCATGAGCGTTTTTTTTTTTTTTCACGTTCACGGTGAAGAAGCCAGGTCAAACTTTTACTAGGCTAATAAAATAACACATGAAAAACTAACACAGCCCCTAGGAAAGCCTCGTCAACTATGGGTGTTTATTATTATTATTATTATTATTATTATTATTATTATTATTATTATTATTATTATTATTATTATTATTATAGGAAGTGAATCAGATAGAGGAAGGAGTGAGAAGACTTTGGGCCAGTTTCAAAGTTCCCCATGATGGGTTAGTAAGCTCCCAAACCAATACCAGAGCCTTCGAAATTTTCCTTGTATAGTGTCTGGTGTTTATATTTAAGTTCACAAATTTGACGAAACTATACAGGAAAAGTCTTGTGTATATAGTGTGGCATCGAAGACCTCACCATTTTGGATTGTATGGGATTCTATGGTTTGGTTCGGGCTGTTACGAAGACACTGTGTTGGACTGTGAAATCGGTTCTTTAAGCTGTTTGTTCAGCAGACCCCAAACACTTGAGACGCCGAAAAGAGAAAACGAAGGTGAAAGCTATGAGAGAAAAGGAGAAAGAGAACTAAAGAACATCGAAGATTATATAAATGGAGCGACAGAGTTGGTAGGGTAATAAATATCTTAAAATATTCAGCAAACAAACACGTATTTAAGTAAAAACAATAACAAAAACAACAAACAAAACAACGTGTAGCCCCGAAATGTTTAAGAATATGGGCCAGTGTTACCTTAGAGAGAGAGAGAGAGAGAGAGAGAGAGAGAGAGGGAGAGAGATGGGGGGGACATAGAGGGAGGGTGAGGGAGGGGGCGGGGCTTTTGAACCAATTTATAGTGAACGAACACTTTTTACTTTTCACCTTATTGGCCATTTTCATAGTTTAGCGCGGTGTTATCAGCATCATTTGAACATTCATTTCTTGCAACAACAACAAAAAAAAAAGTAAAAACAAATGCATAGGTTTGCTTAGCTTTGCAACGCTTCCTGTCTTGCTCTTTGATCAACTACCTGAAAAAAAAAATAAAGACGAATTGGAGGAGTTTTGTACGTGTTACATTTGTTTACAGTGAAGGAAGCAGCTCAACCGCAAAAAAAAAAAGAAAAAAAAAAGAGCCGAGAATATGTATGCATGTATAGATATATGCATGTATGTACGCACGTATGAATGTATGTGTGAACGTATGTTTGTATGCATGTATGTATGTGTGTGTGTGTGTGTGTGTGTGTGTGTGTGTAATGTATGCATGTACACACACAAATGTCATTCATAGCACAGCAAGGAAGTGAATCAGAAAGGATGTGATGTGTTCCAGTGATCTCTCTCTCTCTCTCTCTCTCTCTCTCTCTCTCTCTCTCAGTTGTCTATTTCCCTTTATTTTCCCATTTCGAATAAAACTTTCCATACGGGGATGTTTACGTACAAAGGTTCCTGTGTGTGTGTGTGTGTGTGTGTGTGTGCAACCGGTTCTCCTATGTCGCATTCTCCCTAAGGCTGATAAAAAAAAAATGTATTGAAAAGCAAGGCACAAAAAAAAAACGCAAAATTCACACCAGGAGTAAGTAATAATTTTGATTTTTCTTTCCATTTAAATAGGTGAACGAGAGAGAGAGAGAGAGAGAGAGAGAGAGAGAGAGAGAGAGAGAGAGAGAGAGACACACACACACACACACACACCCTTGTAAATTGCGTCGTGTGAAATTTTAATAAAGATGTACGAGTATTAGGCAGCTGAGAGAGAGAGAGAGAGAGAGAGAGAGAGAGAGAGAGAGAGAGAGAGAGAGAACCACATGCTTTCTTTTTTACCCTTGTTTGTTGCAAAGGAAGGAAATTATATTCAAATGATGCTT
This sequence comes from Eriocheir sinensis, assembly GCF_024679095.1. Taxonomy (NCBI): domain Eukaryota; kingdom Metazoa; phylum Arthropoda; class Malacostraca; order Decapoda; family Varunidae; genus Eriocheir; species Eriocheir sinensis. The sequence continues at coordinate 112,085 of NC_066559.1, read as the reverse complement.
ATTTTAGTAGATCATTATTGCCTCAGAAAACAATGTCAGAGGGGAACAACACAATGGAAGAGGAAACCTGTTGACTAACCCGCTTCTTTTAATAGTTTCCTAACCCTCGCTTCGTCTACTTCCACTAAAATCGTTTGGTAACTACGCGGCATTTTTGAGGGAGGAATCACAAGAGTCCCTCCCACGTGTGTCCCTTTCCTAACATACCCCTTCCCTCCCCCTCCCCTCCCCCCCTCTGTCATTCCCGTCTCCCCCCCCCTCTGTCATTCCCGTTCCTCCCCCCCCCCCCTCTGTCATTCCCGTCTCCCCCCTTCCCCATTTCCCTGCCTTTCCCCTTTCTTTATCTCCCTCTCCATCGTTCCTTGTCTTTTCTCTCCTTTTCTCCCTCTCTCCCTTTTTCTCTCCTGTCCTGCTCTTCTCTCCATTGCCTGTCTTTTCTTTCCTCTCCATCTCCCTGTTTTCCCCCTCCTCTTCTCCCTCTCCTCCATTCCCAGTCCTATCTCTTTTCCTATCTTTCCCTCTCCCTCCTTCTTCTCTCTACTTTCTTGCCCTTTTTGCTCTTCTTCCCATTTTCTTCTCCCTCTCCATCTCCCTATTTTCTCCCCTTCCAACATTCCAAGTCTTTCCACACCTTTCCTTCTCCCTTTCTCTCCCTCTTTCTCCTCTCTTGTCCTTTTGCTCTTCTCCTCTGCCTATCTTCCCTTTTTTTCTCCCTCTCCATCTCCTCGTTCTTCTCTGTCTCTTCATCACCTCTTGGCTTCCCTTCTGTCTTCTCCCTTCCTCTTCATCTCCACCCCCCCCCCATCACTATCCCTTCCATCCTTATCCTCCTCTTTCCTACGTCAATCTTTCATCCCACTTCCAAGACCATTATCTCCTATCTTCTTCCTCCTTTGGCCACACTTCCCTCTCTCTCCCTCTCCCTTCCTCTCACGTCCAGTGTCATTCCCTCTCGTCATCCTTATCTTCACTTATTACTAATCTACTGCAATACAAAAGCCTTTCCTAATGTTTTCCCCATCTCTGACTGATGTTAATTTACGCCATGCTACTCCGGCAAATGCTCCCTCACCCCCAACTCTTGCCTCACTATTCGCTTCTCCCCCTACTCTTCTTCCCCAAAAACTAGCCATCACCCCCTCTCTCACCCTCCTCATCCTTCCAAAATCAGCCCCCACCCTTCCCCCTCTCTCGTTCCCTCTTCTTTTGCAACGCCATGCCTGCGGGGACTGCTCGATCATCCCTGGGCATGACACACACACACACACACACACACACACACACACCTTCTGGAACCCGCCAGATTGGTCTTCTCGTGGTCGCTTGGAGCTTTGCAAACTTGGAGTCCGTCTCGTTCTCCCTCCCTTCCTCCCTCCTCCTCCTCCTCCTCCACTTTTTTCACGCCCAAGTGACGCTCTTTCCCATTCACCACCTCATCCGAAGACCGTACGTAGTTGTTATTTTTTTTCTTCTTTTTTTTCCTGCGATTTTTTTTTTATGGAAAGTATTGTGTGATTAGAAAAGCTCTCTCTCTCTCTCTCTCTCTCTCTCTCTCTCTCTCTCTCTCTCTCTCTCTCTCTCTTTGTGGCAACGCTGCATGCCTCGCTCGCTCGCTCACAAGGAATGAATCACAGGGTATTTCTGTACCCTGTGGTGCTCCTCCTCCTCCTCCTGCTGGTTCTGGTGTGCTGCTGTGCTGTTCACGTGGTCTATGTGTGGCCGACACCAGCCCCCCACCCCCACACACACACATACACACACAAGCAGAGACACATGCAACTCATGATCGTTTTCTTTCTGTGAGCGTCGCAGTTACCCACTTGAGCGGAAACCCGAATGCAAGACCTGACTCATGAGTGTAATAGCTATGACATCACAACATTACCGCGCCAACCCCCCTTCCCCCTTGCGAACTCCTCCCCATCTCCTCCGCTCGCCCGCTTCGCTTCTATACGGAAATCCAGGTTTAAAATACTAATCATCCTTTTACCGAACTTTTATACACGCGAATATCAGTACAAACCCTTTCTAAAGCCATGAAATCTTGCCTGTAACTTGAACTTGAGTTTTGTAATGCCTGGATGAATCAGTCGGAGTTATCGTAAGTCTGGCGTCTACCGGAGGAGGGTTGCCAACTTTAAAGTACCAATTCTCCCACAACCGAGCCTCTATAGACGTGAATACCAGTACAAAGACATTCTTGAGCTATGAAATCTTGCATGTAACTTGAACTAGAGTTTGTGTAATGTCTGGATTAGTCAGTGTAAGTTATCGTGTGTCTAGCGGTTGTTGAGGGAGGGCTGCCAAAATTAAAGTCCCATCCTTTAACCTAACCTCTATAGACGTGAATACCAGTACAAACCCTTCCTAAAGCCATGAAATCTTTCCTGTAACTTGAACTAGAGTTTGTGCAATGTCTGGATTAGTCAGAGTGAGTTATCGTGGGTCTGGCGGCAGGGGCGGAGGGTTGCCAGCTGGCGGCGGCCGAGTCTCACCAGCACGACCCAGCAGAAAGCGCTCGGCAGGCAGCTCGGCACGAAGCGACGAGCCAGTATATACTCAACTGTCGTGGTGGGAGGACGTTAGACCGCCGCGCAGTGCAACCCCCTTGAGTGCAATTGAAAACCCGCTCGAGCTGTAAAGGCATTTAACGCGAGTGATTTTCAGGGGAACGCGAGTTTGTGTGGATTACTCTTATCTAGTCAGCTGAGGATTACCTTTGCTCCATCTTCAAGACTTCTATCATGTACCTGAGTAAGTGAATTTTGTGAATTTATGAAAAAGTTGGTTTCGTCAAGTACTACTCACCATTGTATATATATATTATTTTTTGACCATTACTCACCGCTCGCATTGTTATGTAGCACAAGGGAAGCGAGTGTTTGCGAGTGAGTGTATTGTGAGTGACGGGCGTACAGGTGTGTGTGTGTGTGTGTGTGTGTGTGTGTGTGTGTGTGTGTGTGTGTGTGTGTGACCAATTAGCGCTTGTCTACCTGGGAGAAAGGATACCTGAGCCAATTAACACGGCATGGATTGTAGCGTGAGTGTGTGAGGTGAGTGTCCAGTGAATGAATGAATGAATGAATGAACGATGTGTGTATGTGGTGAGAAATTGTGTGTGTGTGTGTATGTGTGTGTGTGTGTGTGTAAAGCAACTAAGTAAGAAATCCCTTAACCATCTGTATTGTTTGCACTGTTGACGTGTGTGTGTGTGTGTGTGTGTTTTGCATCATTAGTGTGTGCCAAGTACGATGCGAGACGTGTGTGTAGCATGCAACGTAAATGTAGTATAAGAATTGTGTGAAATGCAGCTGCGGTGAATATGTAAATTAGCGTTGTGTGAATGTTGTGCGAATGTGGCATGCGGTGAGGATTATGTGGAGTGAAGCTGATTATAATGTGGAGAGATGTTGTGTGTGGATGTTAGTGGTGAAGATGATGCTGGGATAATTAATCTACGGGATGTGCGATGGGGAATGTGGTGGTGGAAAGAGATGATGATGGTGGTGGAGGCGGTGGAATGACTTCTCACACACACACACACACACACACACACACAGTCTCGGGTGGTGATGTCACGCAGTGGTGCCACGTCTAGTGTGTCACGGACTGTGGTTCTCCGCTCTTGGCGGTGGTGGTGGTGGTGGTGCTTCGTGCATTACCCGCCTTGCCCTGCCCTGCCCCGCCTCTCTCTCTCTCTCTCTCTCTCTCTCTCTCTCTCTCTCTCTCTCTCAAATTCATGTTCGAAAATATCTGACAACAGGGAAACTCAGCATTTTTTTGTATAAACCTACGAGTTTTGTTAGATTCTCTCTCTCTCTCTCTCTCTCTCTCTCTCTCTCTCTCTCTCTCTCTCTCTCTCTCTCTCAAGACTACCTGCAGAAATGGATGAGGTCAGTAATTAGCCAACACCGTCAGGGCCATGAATCATCCTCTCTTACTTTCCTTCCTGTTTACTTTTCTTTATTAATCACTTCCTCTCCATTTCTGTTTACCAGCGCTTGTTTTCCTTCTATTTAATCTTCCCACCGTTTCATACTTTTACTCACACGTCGGTTCTGCGTCATATTATTTAGTCTTTATTCTCTAACTTTCTAAATTCACACGTTTTGGTATTATTAATTTATCGTACACAGATCTATATATGTTGATTGTTGCCTCCTACACTCGATAGGAAATAACTAATAGTGCTAATAATAATAATAATAATAACAGTAGATTGATCGCTTTCTTTCGAGTCTTGCAAGTGGAACGCAAGGAGAGTAGACTGTATAGGTTTGTAAGCCGGACATTCTCTTGCTCCTCCTCACCGACGCAATACACGGCTCATCGATCGCAGTGGTCTTCCGTCTTTACTTTCACATTGTTAGACACTGACAATCATAGCAAAAGTAGTAGTGACAGTAGGAGTAATAATAACAATACATCGCAGCAACATATCAATATCCACGTTTCATGTTTTACAGCTTTAAATGTATGCAGAAATATTAGCATTTATATTAGACAGATTTAGAACATCTGCAATAAGCAAACTTTTAGCCTGTTTGTGCTCCTGTTCAAGTAGAATTATAACAGCGTTCAGACTAGCGTTAAAAGTACGTATATAACATTCTTCATTCGCGTTATTTTTATTTCCTCGTAACTTCAAAGTGTGTGGTAACGTTTTATGTTAAGTTATTTTGTGAGTCAAGAATCATCCAATACTCATAAGTAACGTTGTTCTTTTATTGTCGGTAAACTACAATATAAACTAAGCAAAATTCATCACACACACACACACACACACACACACACACACACACACACACACACCTTAAAAAAAAAATCATCATAGCTACTTAAATTGTATCAACTCTATAATAAGCACGACAAAATCTTCTCCAAACGAGTTACTTTCATTTTGCCAGTAAAGCAAAACACTTAGATTTGCCGTCATTATACCTGCGGCTAATGAATAGGTGAGCAGGGCGCGCAGGTAAGGGCAGGTAGATGGCAGGCAGGTGAGGCGGATTACGGTGATTCATAGGGCTGTTATCCAGGTATCCGGTAGCTCTGTGTGTGTGTGTGTGTGTGTGTGTGTGTAAGATAAAGGGATTGTAGAGATAAATAAAGTGCATGAATCAGAGGTGACAAACAGAGGTATAGGTGGGTGATAGTCTCTCTCTCTCTCTCTCTCTCTCTCTCTCTCTCTCTCTCTCAGTTTTTTCCTCTTCGTCCATCTTTCTTACGAGTTTCCTTCCATCATTATTCCATTTTCCTCCATCTCAACCCCCATTTGGCTTCACTCCACTTTCTCCCTCCCACCGAGTTTTTGCGAGTAGGTATTAACTAAACTTTTCATTCCACTCATTCATTCCTTAATTCATTCATTTGGCGAGTTAGTTTGTATAAAAAAGAGAAAAAAAACCAGTACACGTAATGTTATGAATGAATAGCTAGGTTCGTACTCATTGCCCGTCTCTCTCTCTCTCTCTCTCTCTCTCTCTCTCGTGATGATGCAGTTTAGGGCGCAGTATTTCACGGGAAGGAAGATTTTAAAATGTTCCGTCTTTGTGTGTGTGTGTGTGAGTGTGTGTGTGTGTGTGTGTGTGTGTGTGTGTGTGTAGTGACTAGCGAAGCACGTGGTGAAGGAAGGTTGATGGGTTGGCGGGCATGTGTTGGTTGGGCAGGAGGAGGAAAGGAGAGGCAGGGAGGGAGGGAGAGGGAGGCGCCCAACAGGAAGTACAGGTCCACTCACTTCCTGCCACCGTGTATTAGAGAGAGAGAGAGAGAGAGAGAGAGAGAGAGAGAGAGAGAGAGAGTGTGTGTAGGTAGGTAGGTGAATGAGAATATATAACTTATGACGAGAGTGAAATTTTGGCTCCAGCTGTGTGATAAATATAGACGCGTGTGTGTGTGTGTGTGTGTGTGATCGGCTGCCAAAAGGACTGTTGCTTGGTGGTGTGGTTGTGTAAGTATTAAGATGTGTGTGTGTGTGTGTGTGTGTGTGTGTGTGTGTGTGTGTGTTGTAGCGTTGCTATGTATTGTTCCTCGTGTGTGTAGTGTTGCAGTGGTGCGTGGTGGGGTGACTCACGATGCGGTGTTGCTGAGTGTTGAGTCGCGTGTATGTGTGTGTGTGTGTGTTGCATGGGAGGGTGTCATTGGGGTGTATGGCAGTGTGTGGGGGATATTGTGTAGGGTGTGAGTGTTGATGGGCATGTGTGTGTGTGTGTATATGTGTAGTGTTGCAGGAATAGATTGCATTGTGTTGCTGGCAGGGCACGGTGTTGAGTGACAGGGATGCTTGTCAGAGGTACTACTACAGTGTGTGGTGTTCCAGACAGACAGGAAGTTAGCGTGGTGATAGTGTGTTGCGCTGGTGTTACGGGCGGCGGGTCAGCCCGTGTTGTACTAGTGTGTTGCATGGTGTTGGGGGTACGTACTTGAAGGTAGTGTTAGGAGGTGAGTCAGCGTGGTGTTGGTGTGGTGTTGCAGGGTGTATAGTGATGTTCAGGTGGTGAGTCAGCGTGTGTTGTGCTGTGTTGCAGGGAGGTGAGAGGCCAGCATGCTGAGTGAAGGTCGTCGGGAGGGGCTTCGTCTGGCCCTGAACCGGTCGCTGAGTGAGCCAGGGGAGGCGAGTGGCGAGGCGGCCGTGCGCTGTCCAGTTTCGCTGCCGCATCTGATGGCGCCGCAGGTAGTCAGCATGCCAGCGTCGCCGTGCGGGGAGAGCGCCACCATCCAGAGGTCCCTGCTGCTGAGGCGTGCCCGCGCCCTGCAGCCCGCCGAGGTGGCGCGCAAGCTCACCAAAACCAAGCCCCGGAACTTCCTTCTGGTGGACCTCCGGCCGTTCATCAGCTACAACCTCAGGCACGTCCGCAGCGCCATCAACCTCAACTGCTCGGACAGATTCAACCGTAAGCGGCTACAACTGCGTCGCGCCTCCGTCGTGGACCTGGCGGTGTCGCCGTCCGGCCGCGACCTGTTGAAGAAGCGGTGCTACAAGGAGATAATCGTGTACGACGACGCCACCACCGACCTGGAGGCGCTGCCGCCCACGCACCCCGTCTACCTCGTCCTCACGGCGCTGCTGGAGGACAACAGGGAGCCGCTGCTCCTCAAGGGTGAGTACAAACTGATCCTTCTCACATCTGCTTGGTGGCTTTACCACACTCTATTGTCTGCTGGGGGGGCCTGTGTTATCTTAGTAGAGAGTACACACACACACACACACACACACACAGAACCAGAAGCTTCCCATCCTTGGCCCTGCCTTCTCGTTCCCAGGCGCGTCCCTTTATCAGTAAACATGTGTGCTTTCCCAGGGCAAGGCGTCTCCCACGGCAGCGCCCGCTCTCTTGCTCCTCCTCCTGTCTGTCCCTACTGCCTGCCTGCTGGGGCCGCGATTGTTCTGCTGGGGGGAGAGAACGGCCTGGTGGCTGGCTGGGGTGCTAGGAAAGAGATGTGGATGCTTTGGGGTGGCACACACGAGGTAGAGACCATCAGGGGTGCCGCATTGTGCCAGGCGTAGGGCGGGCAGGTGCAGACAAAGGGGCGTAAAGGTGCGCGGCGCTGGGACATGGAGGAAGTGTCGGGCGGGCTGAGAGCAGGAAGCTGAGCAAGGCCTCTCGTGACCTTGCGGCCCTCACGTCCTCTTCCTCGTCTCCTTCTCCCCCTCCTCCCCTTCCTCCTTCCTTGCCTTTCTATTCTCTTCTATCCCTCTTCCTCATCCTCTCCTCGGGACTCTTCCTCGTCTTCTCAGCCTTCATCTGCCTTCCCTTCCGTTCCTTCCTCATCCCCATCCCACCCAGCATCATCTCGCCCCTTCTCACTCTTCCTCAGCCTCCCCTACCTATACATGTTCCAACCCTCCTCTTTGTCCCATCTCCATCCCCTTCTCATCTTTCTCTCCCCATCCTTTCATCCTTTCCTTCACCCCGCATTGACTCCCTCCCCTATATGTCCCACACCTCTTCCTTTTCCCATATCCGCCCCCCTTCTCATCTTTCTCTCTGTATCACACCCATCCTTTCCGCCCCTTATTCACTCCCTACCCAAGCCCTTTGAGAGAGGATTCAAGGGATGTCGGTGGAGGTGGCTAAGCATTGAGGTTATATTTGGGGATGTCAGGAGTGAGGTAATAGCATGAGGTAGGTTACGAAGGGTTAGGGGTCTAGGGAAGGGTTCTCGGCGGGGGGGAGGGGGGGGGAGGGGGTACCCAGAAAAGTGTTGTGGCCTCTTAAGGAGGTGGTGCATCAGGAAGCCTTAGTGTGTGCCCTTGGAGAAGTGTACCTGCTCGCTCTCTCTCTCTCTCTCTCTCTCTCTCTCTCTCTCTCTCTCTCTCTCTCTCTCTCTCTCGTTTCGGGTGGTGTCTAGCAGAGTTTTAATGAGGCGCGAGTGATTGAGAGAGAGAGAGAGAGAGAGAGAGTGTGTGTGTCGCGTGAGGTGGGAATGCGATACTAGGGTTTAGGAATGGGAATAAAAACGATAGAAGACGAACCTTAAGCAAGCAAGAGGAAATAAATGAGAATAAGAGAAGGGGAGGTGGTAGGAGGCTGCAGAGATGATGAGGGAGAGGAGATACGGATGCGAGGAGGAGGAAGAGAAAGCAGAGAGAGAGAGAGAGAGAGAGAGAGAGAATGTAAGTAGAGGTAACCAACGAAAGAAAGGGAATGAAAAGTAGAAATATACGAGGATGAATAAGGGAAAGATGAAAGGAGGCAATAAGAAGATACTGAACAGGGTGACGAGAAAGAGGAATGAAGCGTATAACCAACTCTTCTTTAATGATGGACAAAAAAAAAAGAATGGAAGAGCAGGCGATGAAAAGTCTGAGTGCTTGGTGGGGGAGGAGAAAAAGGAGGTGGATGGGGGGCGGGGAGAGGAGGAGGAGGAGGTGGTGGGTATTTGCTGTCAAGTGAGTCACCCCAGACAAAGGTACCCAAGGCCTTTTATCAGTAAATCAATAAACACTGAAGAAGAATTGACACCTGAGATATATAGTTAGATAAGGATAGACAAATAAGTGATAAGATCGAATTTACCTGACAGAGAGAGAGAGAGAGAGAGAGAGAGAGAGAGAGAGAGAGAGAGAGAGAGAGAGAGAGAGAGAGATAGCATACCTTCCTCTTTCCTCCCCCCCCCTCCCTCCTCCACTTCAGGCATCCTTGCAAGGGTAGACAAACACCAAATGAGGAAGTGCAAAGCTGTGTGTGTGTGTGTGTGTGTGTGTGTGTGTGTGTGTGTGTGTGTGTGTGTGTGTGTGTGTGTGACAGGTGAATGAAGCACCTTACTTATCCTTCCTCTTCACCTTCCCTATATAGCTTCCATTAATCCTTTCACTTCCTTCTTCCTGTTCCTTTCCTTTCCTTTCCTCTCCTCTCTATCGTCCTTTTTCTTTTACTGCATTCCCTTTCACTCGCTTGCCATCAGTGTTCTCTTTCCTTTTCTTTCCTTCCTCTTCATACATTTCTCCTTTTCATCATCTTTCAGGTAAATTGCTTGTCTGTTCTTACTTATCTCACCTTCACTTCTTACATTCTCTTTCTCCATCTATATATCCGTCCCTCTCTTTCTTTACGAAGGGAAGGGGAAGCAAGTCTCCTGAAGGTCAGTCCGGCAGGGGAGGGAAGGGGTAGGCTGGGAAGTGTGTCCCCTGCCGCCCCTGCCCCTCCACCGCTTCACTGACCATGTTTAGCAGGTGGATGGAGCAATGTATCACCCCTGCTCTCCTTCCCCCTACCCTTGCACGCCCTTTCCATGCCCTTCTCTGTTCCCCCCTTTTATGCCATCCCTTGCTTTCCTCTTCCACATTTCCCTGTTGTATTCCTCTTCCATACTTTTCCGCGCACTACCTCCTTTCATTCTATTCCCTGTATCCCTCCCTTTCCATCCCATTCATGTACTCCCGTCCGTTCCCTTTTATCTTACTTTAGTTTCATTCACTCTGCTCCCAGCTCATTTCATAATACTCCTACCATCCCCTCCCTCCCTATCCTTTACTCAATACCAACCCCATATCCTATTCTCCATTCACTCTTTATGCTCTTCTCCCCACCCCTTCCTCCCCGTACACTCCCAGGGGAATGCTGCCTCACCCTCTTAAGAGCCTCAAAATCGATCTGCGGAACATAAGGTCATTGTTCTCAGTATAAACCGCTATACCACCACCTCCACCAGTCCATTACCTTGCCCAGCGTGAGATTAAGGCCGGTACTCTCAGATGCCCCCGCCTCTCACATCTGCTGGGGTAGCTTTGGAATAGGTGCCCTTATGGAAGAGGGCTCCTTTAGCTAGTCTCTCGTGGCGTATACTTTTGTTTAAATAAAAAAAAGGGATGAATCGCGTCCTTATGAATGTTTTTGTCACGTTCACGGTATACAGAATCATTGTGATACTACCAACAGGGTTATGAGCTATTCATAGAAACATGCAAACACCTACGAAAGCCTTGTCAAGTTAATGTGTGTGCGTGGCCTCCTAAATGTTGAACACGACCCTTAGTAAGCCCCCTGGTGGTTGTGGGGTCGTATTTTAAAACATTTCGTCGCCCAAGTTCACATATTTGACATGGCTTTCGTAGGAGCTGTAGGCCTTTCCAGGGGTAGTTTTATGACACTGGTGGTAGTCTGACCCTTCCTCTGTGCCATGAACTATAAAAAACACTCATGAAGACCCGGTTGATCCCCTCTGACCTTGATAAATAGTCGATGTGAGAAGCGATGGTGTCTTAAAATACAGCCTGTGGTCCCATAAGCTTTCCCCCCCCTCCCGCAGTACCCTCGTGTCCCCATATCATCTTGCACGTCAAACGTCTGGAGGGGTAAACTGTGCATCAGCGTGCCTCAACGTCTAAACGGCTCATAACTCAGCGTAATGAGGCGAGTGTGTGCACGCCGCGCCCCGCCACCGCCACCAGCTGATGCCTCGCCCACGCCGCTGCCGCCTCCTCATCACGTGTGAGTCACCGCCGCCGCCGCGCACAATCGTATTTTGGATATTTTTGGTCACGTCGGCCTGCGTGTGACGAGGGGAGACGCGTGTCGTGTCGTGATGAGAACAGAGGGTGAGTGACGGCCTAGCACGAGGGAGAGAGAAAAAAAGTTACATAAAAAACCTAACGTAAAATAATGTAGTTGAAATAAGTGAAAGAGGATAAAAAATCACATAGAGAGAGGAACGGAAAAAAAAAAAGAGCCGAGGCGGGAATGACGGTTTAGCACGCGAGAGAAAAAAAGTATCATAAAAGGCCTAACGTAAATATATCTAGAAAAAAAGTAGCATAAAAGGCCTAACGTAAATATATCTAGAAAAAAAGTAGCATAAAAGGCCTAACGTAAATATATCTAGAAAAAAAGTAGCATAAAAGGCCTAACGTAAATATATCTTGAAAAAATGTAGCGTAAAAGGCCTAACGTAAATAAATTATCTGAAATGAACGATAAAATAAAGAAAATTCACACACCCCGAAGAAGAAGGAATCGGAAAAGAACCAACCAGGCATGCAGGAAAGGCCTAACGTAAATAAAGGTACATCAAATAAATGATAAACAAAAAGTCACACAAACAAAAATAAAAACGGAAGCGAAACCAAGCAAGCACACAGGAAGAGAAAAAACAATTACACTGGACGCACCGATGTTGCAGTGACGTTATTGCTTCCGTCACTCACTTGACCGGAACTGAATGGTGATATTGGTGGTGGCGGAGGTGGTGTTAGCGGTGGTGCAGGGTAGTGATGGCCGGTAGCAATCTTGCAGTGGGAGCAGCAAAGCATAGGGCTGTTCCCTCCCCCAAGGCTGCCGCTGCTTCCGCCCAGAGCTTACCTGTTAAAGGCGTGCAGGTGAGACCGCCCTGAACACCCCCCCAACACTGCTCCTGCTATCGACCCATACACACACACACACACACACACACACACACACACACACACACACACACACACACACACACTTAAATAAATCTTCGCCCTCGCCTTTCCTGGCCAAAGAGGAAGCCAGCCATCAGGAAGGAAAGCCTCCATCGAGCGGGCGGGGGAGCCGGGTCCGCTCGCTACCCACGACAGGGCAGCAAGAGTGACACGCACGCCACATTCCGTGACCGAAGCGCTTCACCAAAATAACTCCACCTCTCCCCCAGCACCAGCCAGCCGCCCCTCCCGCGCCTATGACTCACCCGTCACACACACACACACACACACACACGTCAAGTCAGCCGTGCTAAGACGAGGACGAAGACGATTTAGGGTTGCAATTGTTCCTGCCAAGGCTGCGACGTCGGCCCGCAAGGTCACGAATGAGGTAGAGAGACTGTCGTGTTTCGGCCCGCCAGCTACTGCGAAGGGCTGCGGGGCGGACATTGCCGGACGGACGCCTCTGTGTCTACTTGTGCTTGTGTTGTATCGCGAGGACACACACACACACACACACAGGAAGGGGTGGAACGCTCGCCGGCACACCCGCTACCCTCGACCTTACGATCTCGAAAAGTTCGTTACCGCCATTTCCTTGTTCATCTGCGATTGAAAAAGGTGGAGGAAGCATTGAAGGCGGTGAAGGAGGAAGAGGACTGGTGATGGTGGAGGTGGTGTTCCTGCTGCTGAAGGTGGTGGTGATGGTGGTGGTGAGTCATGTTCGCTAGCCACTTGGTTGGTATTGTCAAATGCTCCCACCCCTCACACACACTATTTCCAAAGGCCAAAAAGGAGGTTAATCGAGTTCTAATGAGTGTTCTTTTAGGTTCACGGTACAGAAGAAGGCTCAGACTACCACCAGGGTCATAAAAGTACCCCTGGAAATGCCCTAAACTCCCACGAAAGACTAGTAAATTACGTGTTCTTGGGCGCAGAAATGTTTAAAAATATGGCGAACATGTGATTGTTGAACCCACTCTCTGCCTTGGTACCACGCCCTTCATCTTCCTCCTGCACGTACCATGAGTAGTGGCAAACAAAGCCCATGGGTGTGGAGAGACTGCCCACTATCCTTGCCGCAACCCAGGAAGCGCAGGAAGAGGAAGAATTACGTAGGCTTGGATTCTCCGTCTTCTTGGTCGTACACCCGCCCTTCTCTTCTTCCCTCTCCACCTTCTTCCATATCTCCTCTTGGGTAAGGAATAGTAAGAATCGTGGCACCTTGAAGAGTGCCTACAACCCAGGAAGTACACTACATAAGGGGGTGGTGGGCGGGCGGTGGTAACGGGCGCAACGTCGGAGCTTACAACATTCCCATACACGCCGAGTTACCAGCGCGCGGGTCACCCTTTTTCCCCCTTGAAGCTTAGCGACAAGGAAAGCTTTTGCATTATTCCGTCGTTCCCTGCCTGTCTGAAGGTGTGCGCGGGAGGGAGGGAAGGAGAGGAAGGAAGGAAGGGAGGGTAAAATAACGATGTCCGTGGCGTGAGGCGAGGAGAGCGGGAGGTAAATTTAGGATGGTGGAGGAATGTGGCAGCCGCACGCGAGGGAGGGAGGGAGGGAGGACGCATGACTCACCCGACCAAGGCGCCAATGTAATCATAACACTTTCCTATGTGTTCTTGCTGCTCTTCTGCTGGTGCTGCGTCGGTCTTCGTAGTAGTAGAATAAGTAGTAGTAGTAGTAGTAGCGATGGTGGTAAAGTGAAGAAAAAAAATATACAGGAAAGTTGTTAAGAAATGCGAGACCGAGTAATGTTTAAAAAGTTACAGCACATTAGTTTTTGCGCTCTCTCTCTCTCTCTCTCTCTCTCTGGTTATGAATTGCTTTTCCGTGCCTCTAAATCTTGTGTCGTGTGTGCGTACTACGTCATCATGCCAGTCTTCTTCTTCGTCTTCTTCCATATCAGAGGCGAGACAGGGATGGACAGGGGATAAAAAAGTGACGGGTAGTGTTACAGCGAGTTGGCGTTCACTGCGAGACACTGAGGTTGGTATTATGACACTCGCATCTCACACCACTTATTTCTAAAGGTCAAAGAGGGGGTCAATCGTGTTCTGATGAGTGTTTTTTCATGTTCATGGTATAGAAGAAGACTCACATTACCACCAGGGTCATAAAACTACCCCTGGAAATGCACACAACTCTTACGAAAGCCTTGTTAAATATGTGTTCTTGGGCGGCGATATGTCTTTTAATGCGACCCGACAGATTCCGTGTGTGTGTGTGTGTGTGTGTGTGTGTGTGTGTGTGTGTGTAAAGGCTTCGTGTTGTCTTGCCGGGACGTAGCATGAACAAGGTCACCTGCCAGTCCTGATTTATTAATACTTGCTGATAATTTTACTTACCTGTCCGGGGGGTTGTGGTATCATCATCATCAGGAGGAGGAGAAAGAGAAAGAGGAGCAAAACTGGTGTGCCATTTAGTCTTTAATGATTACACTAGTTCGATAGTTTATTTTTATATTTTTCCTGAAGCAAATATGCGGTTCTTAACTATCAAACTATGAGTCTGCATCGATCGCCGCGTTAAAACCGAGCATTTAGTCAACGCATTCTTCACGCCCTTGTTCAACCCCAAAAAGACAGGCCCGCGTGTCTTGAATTTTGCTGGAGAAACAGTGGCCTCAAACTATACGCGAATTGCCTGAAAAAAACATAACGCCAAGACCAGAGGAGGCACCAGCAGGGAAGGCAAGAAGGGGACAGTAGAAAGGCCGTAATGGAGAAGGTACTGTAGTTGTGCTGGGGGCAAGGCAGTAAGTATTAGGGGAGGCAGGATAGAGCGACAGAGGCGAGGGTGCAGGAGGCAGGGGAGATGAGACTCGGGAGTTGCATCCTGCCTGTCCATCCGTCCGTCCGTCTGTCTCGGTCTGTCAGCCTGTAGTACGCACCCCGACACACTCTTGGCGGGGCGATAAGAGTCAAGTGGTGAGGCGTCCGTCCGTTACCCAGACGCTGAAAGGACTCGTTCCCGTCCTCGTCATCTCGAAGGGGTGGGGGGGGGACTGTCATCGCGGCTCTCCTCCCTCTCCCCACCCTACCTTACCTCCCTATCCCTCGTCTTGCCAGTGATCTCCCCCTCCCTCTCCCTTATGGTACTCCACTGCTCCCTTCCCTCCCCGGCTCTGTATACCCCCCGCGGCCTCTTGCAGTACATTGTTGGATGGTTTGAGTAGGGAAGTTGTGGTTGCGTGTATCATTCCTTCCTTTCCCCCTGTGGCTGGTTGCATATTTTAGGGGAAAAATTGAGGTATTTTACTCCCCCCCCCCCTCTCTCTCTCTCTCTCTCTCTCTCTCTCTCTCTCTCTCTCTCTCTCTCTCTCTCTCTCTCTCTCTCTCTTCTGTGGTCTCGCTGCGTAAATGGATCTATAATTTTGTTTAAGGAGAAAAGTAATTATTTGGCTCATCTCCCATATCCTCCGTGGCCTCTTATATTAGTCATTTGGATTTCATAAAGTAGAAAATTGAGGGGTTGCGATGCCGTCGAAGGGGTGAGATGTGAGAGGGCGGGTGTGAGAGTGTGAGGGGCATGTAAGGTTAGAGATATAGGTCACTCTCGGGATCCGCGTGGGAGGACACATCACTCACACTTCTTCACCTCCACTTGACGTCCACACTCAGACCCTCACAGCAGCTGGCCCCCTGCGACTCCCATCACCTGCCTCACACTCAGCCCCTTCCAGCCCCCCGCATGACCTGACCACCCCCTCCCAGACCCTAAGCCATAACTATCCCCTCTCATCCCATAAAACCTACTCCTTGATCCCAGCCGTATTTTAAGACACCATCGCTTCTCTCATGAACTATTTTTAAAGGTCAAAGAGGGGATCAATCTGGTTATCATGAGTGTTTCTTAAGGTTCATGGTACAGAAGAAGGGTCAAACTACCACCAGGGTCATAAAACTACCCCTGGAAAGGCTTACAGCTCCTACGAAAGCCATGTCAAATATGTGAACTTGGGCGACGAAATGTTTTAAAATACGACCCTATATTCCTTTTCACACATCTTTTGCCCCGCTCAAGCCACAAATAACCGTTTATCACCACCACCCAGGCACGCACAGCCCCATGATGCCCAAAACTAACTAAGTCACGCACCCTCGCCTTGCCCACTCAGCCCCATTGATGGTTGTTTACTTCTCCTCAGCCCCAGTCCGGCGTCAGGGTCTGAGATGTAAGATAAACCTGGCAACGTGACCCTTGGTGGTATCTCTGTGGCCACGAGCCCGAAATAACCTTGCAGCTGACTGATTTCTCAAGTGGTAGTAGGGAGGGGCTCGGGCTCGCCAGGCGCTGCAGTGGTGGCGGAGGCGGAGTGGCTGGGCGGGGGGTGGTAGGCGGCCCCAGCGACAAGCGATACTCTCAGTGTAACTCATTATCTGCCTCATTACGCCCCTCAGAGCTGCTTCATGGCGTGGTTTCCCTTTCCACACGCTCATATGTTAGAGCCCCTGTGTCTTCCTTGGTGTTGGCCGAGGACTGGTTAAAGCTGAAGACGCAAAAAAAAAAAAAAATGTCAGACTATAGAGCGCTGAATATCAATGTGTTAGCTTTTAGGACAGGGAAGGAAGGTGTGTGTGTACGTGTGTGTGTGTGTGTATGTGTGTGTGTGTGTGTGTGTGTGTGTGTGTGTGTGTGTGTGTGTGTGTGTGCAGCAGCTGGGAAGTGAAGCCTTGCAGTTTACAAGCGGGACAGCAAGGAGATTACAAGGTGGTGGTGGTGGTCGGGGGGAGGCTGAGGACCAGAGTGCAAGGTCGGCTCCTCGTGGCGGGCTTCCTGATCGGTGACTAAGAGGCCGTCAGCAGCGGGGAAGGACGGGGGGGTCGAGGGAACAAGGAAGGGCACGGGAGATGCAGGGAAGGAGTAGGAGCCGAGGAGAAGGAGGAGGAGGAAAGTAAGAAGTGAAAGAGACAGGAAGAACGCGGGAGATGCAGGGAAGGAGAGAGCAAGAAGTAGGAGCCGAGGAGGAAAGGAAGAAGTGAAAGAGAGAGTCAGGAAGAACGCGGGAGATGCAGGGAAGGAGAGAGCAAGGAGGAGGAGGAGGAGGAAAGGAAAAAGTGAAAGAGAGGAGGACAAGCCGAGGAGGACAAGCACTGAGTAGGAAAGAGAACAAGGAAGGAGAGAGCAAGGAGGAGGAGGAGGAAATGCAGAAGTGAGAGGATGATAGAGCATATAATCGTTGAATAGGAAAGAAAACAAGGAAGAACCATTAAGGAGTGTGAGAGGAAGCGGTAAGGATAGAACTCGGGGAAGATACAGAAGGAGTTAGAGGGATGAAGGACAGGAGGAAGCTTCAGATAAGAATGAGGAGAAGGAGAGGAATGAGTGAGAGGAAGCAAGGATAGGACTTAACGAGGAGCTAGATGGGCGGGAAGAGGCTTTTAAGGTAGGAGCAAGATACCACAATAAGGGATCTAAGAAGAGCAACAGAGTAGGAGCACAAAGGGGTGTTCACCGAGCCTCGCATTCCGTCGCCGAAGAGAGGCTGAGAGCGAGGAAGCCGAGTGTTTGGGGCGGTGAATGGCGCTGACATTACCCCGGACCCGAGCCTGAGCCGCATGAATGAAGGCTCGACTAAGTTTATAATCGATGCCTGGCCGGACTTGGGTGGTTCCTAGGGATGAATCATGCGCCCATCAATGGCTCGTCGATGCTGGCGTTGGTGCTGCTGTTTTATTCACGGCTGACCCACCAAATCGTCTCGCCGCCTCCCCTCCGCCCTCCAAGCCCTCACCCACTTCCGCCCCCTTCCGATCAGTCGCCTCCCATTCACAAGATTCGGGAGGATGGCAGACGAGTCTCATCTCGGCCGAAGCATTGGCGTCTCCATGGGGCTGATTTTCGCTCACGAGATTTGAGCTTGATTGATGGTCTCCGCGGAAGCTTATCTGGTGATGCTTAGACCGCCTTATCTAATCCCTGACACCTTCCTGATTTAAACTTATGCATTTCTTAACCAGGTAGAGGATAATAGATAGTATGACAGGTAGATGAAAACGGATAGATAAAGACAAGGTAGGGCGGCAAGGAAATGAAAGCAGGTAGGACTTCATGGTAGATTAAAACACCAGGCAGGGCGAGCGAACAGGCACTTTACTACAAATGGCTCCTTGGTGACGTATCTTGCTAAACCTCTGACGTGACGGCGGCGTTGAGGGAATGCCGAGGGCTTCCTTGTGGCGCTCGACTATAAATACCGCGATGACCTCCCCTTCCAGCGCCTTCTCGGGTACTCTGGAATGCAAGGAAGAAAGGAAGGGGGAGTGGGAGAGTTAGTGAGTGTTTAGGACGATGGTAATAGCTGTAGGTTGTTTTATGTATAGGTATTGGAGTTTGATTGAAGTCGTTGAAGGTTAGACGAAAGAAGAGATGGGAGGTATGTGTGGAGTGGATGTGAGGGAGGTGTATGTATGTAAGGGCTGACGAAGAACTGCTAAAGGGCTGAAGGGATGTGTGGAAAGCTGTAAGGGATGCGGAAGAGGATAAGATTTAGTGAGGATGAAAGGTTGACGAAAAGTTTAATTAAGGGAGAATGTTAAGCGAAAGGCGAGCTGGAGGGAATGTGCGGAGTAAGTGAGTGATGGAGATTGAGGATTTGTTGGTGAATGAATGTGTTGAAAGGGATTGAGTGATACCAACGCCGAGTAAATAATAACACTTGAAAATAGGTGAGGTATGGGAATGAGTGTTTAAATGAATGCACTATAGTGTGTGTGTGTGTGTGTGTGTGTGTGTGTGTGTGTGTGTGTGTGTGTTCGTGCGTGCGTGTTGAGTGAGTGACTAAGTGCCACGTATTGATCAGTGCCAGAATGACGTCATCACACCACCTCCACCACCTCCACCGCCACCGCCGCCGCCTCCCAGAGTGCACCTGTACCCAGCAACTTTCTCAATCATGGCTGACTCACCTCACCTGACTAAATTATTTTATCGGACTTTTCTTATTTGCTTATTTAATTACCTCATTTACCTGCGCGTCGATTATACCTCGCGCGCTGAATTAATGAGGTTATTAGTTGTTGTTGTTGTTGTTTTTATACGTAAGACGACAAAGGGGATTAAAGTGTGTTGTGTGCTTATATAAGAAGGCAATGTGATAAGGAAGGAAAAAAAGAGAAAGCATGAGAGGGAGTAAATTGAAGATAAATGGTATCATACGAAGCAAAGTCCAGAAAGCATCTCCTCCTCCTTCTCCTCCTCCTCCTCCTCCTCCTCCTCCTCCAATGAATCAACAGAGAGGAAAAAAAAGTTGTATTCGGTTGGCTGGTTCGCTGTTTATTTTTGCCTCCTGAAGCCCGTATGTGCGTGTGTGTGTGTGTGTGTGTGTGTGCGCCTCTCTAGTGACCAAAGCTGGATAAGACTCCGTTGACGTCACACACACACACACACACACACACACACACACACACA
This sequence comes from Eriocheir sinensis, assembly GCF_024679095.1. Classification (NCBI taxonomy): domain Eukaryota; kingdom Metazoa; phylum Arthropoda; class Malacostraca; order Decapoda; family Varunidae; genus Eriocheir; species Eriocheir sinensis. Next base: position 92,785 of record NC_066559.1, on the reverse strand, counting down.
CACACACACACACAGGAAGACTCACTTAGGTCAGTTGAAGCGTGTTAAGGGATTTTTCTGAGAGAGAGAGAGAGAGAGAGAGAGAGAGAGAGAGAGAGAGAGAGAGAGAGAGAGAGAGAGTTTACCTGCCCCCCCCCTCAGGTAGGGTCGTCATCGTGTACTAGTGAGCCGGTCGAGCGTGACCCGCGACCTGCCTCTTGATGCTCCTCCTCCTCCTCCCCTTCTTGTTCTTTTCTTCTTCCTTTTCTACTTCCTTTTTTTTCGATACCGCATAACACACATTCACAGCTACACACACACACACACACACACACACATACACACATAGTTACGCTACTACTACTACTACTACTACTACTACTACTACTACTACTACTACTACTACTATAACAATTACTGCTTACCACCGCCACCACTCCTACTATTGAGTATCCACTTGACAGAGAGAGAGAGAGAGAGAGAGAGAGAGAGAGAGAGAGAGAGAGAGAGAGAGAGAGAGAGAGAGAGAGACCTCCCCCCCTGGCGTTACCCCCCCATCTCTCATTTTCCTCCTCAGCGGAAGCCCACTTTTAACCCTCCCTATAAAGTGAGAGAGAGAGAGAGAGAGAGAGAGAGAGAGAGAGAGAGAGAGAGAGAGAGAGAGAGAGAGAGACCGAACGACCCGAGAATGTGGGTCATGAAGTGGAGGCAAAATGTAACGCGGCGCTCCCGAAGAAATGATGTTACGGCGTGTGTGTGTGTGTGTGTGTGTGTGTGTGTGTGTGTGTGTGTGTGTGTGCGCATCCTTCCTTGCTTCCTACTTATCCTTCCAGCACCACACCTGTACCCTCCTTTCCCTCCTCCTCCTCCTCCTCCTCCTCCTCCGAAGGATCAATAGGGCTTGAAATAGGACACTCCTCCGTGACGTCATTGTTGTCATGGAAACGCGTAAACTTAGAGAGAGAGAGAGAGAGAGAGAGAGAGAGAGAGAGAGAGAGAGAGAGAGAGAGGTGGCCACTCTGAATGGTCGCTCATCTTTAAGTTACAAGAGTGTCGTAGCGGCTTACTCTACTCTTAGTCACCCTACTACTACTACTACTACTACGTGTACTACTACTACTACGTCTACTTTTACTGCTTTCGTTTGTTTTCTGTTTCTTTTCGTTTTTCTGTTATGTATTTTATTTTATCATTTTTCCTACTACGTTTTTTTATGCATTTCCTTGTCGTGTGTTATTATCAGTCATACATCATATATGCATGCAAACATTTGTCTACCTGTCTTTTCTTTACATGTTATATACGCTAATCGCACACAGACGCAACACACATACACACGCACCACAGTAAAGTTGTGTATTGAACTCCATAAATTCTTTGAACCTTTAGTACAGAAATACACAAAATAATACCTTTGCACCCTACACGAGAGGAGATTGTGTGTGGTGTTGAACTCCTTAACAGTATCAGGACACCTCTCCTCCCGAAATTAACCTCTGATTTTGGACACTCCTTTAACCTCTGTTCGGGAGCAGTGAGTAGCGGGCCTTTTTTTTTTTCTTTTTTTTTCTTTTTTTTTCTTTGCGCCCTTGAGCTGTCTCCTTAGCTGTAAAAAAAAAAAAAATAGGAAATCAGACTTTTTCCGTCCGTCTGTCCGTTTGCATGTACGTCCATCAGGTTAACTTCGGTCACTTAGTACGATGACGTCAGCTGATCAAGGAGAGGAACTAAGGAGGAGGCGTCGTGTATTGCATGGAACCGTCGGAGCATGGAGGGGGATTAAGTGACTGGGGGTGTGAGGTGGCCGGGGGAGAAGAATTGTGGGGGAGACGGCAGGCTTTCTTTGATTCAGGAGGGAGGGAGGATAGACGGGTGGCGGGGAGAAGAGAAGGGTACAGTGTCAGGGAGGGAGGGAGGGAGGGCGCAGTATCGGGTTGGGTTGAAGGTGCAGGATTGAAGGAACAGGGAGGCGTGGGTGTAATAGTGAAGTAAGTATAGGAAGAGAATGTAAAATGAAGGGTAAGGGTGGAATAGCTGTTACTTGAACCTTTCTGTGTGGTGTGATGGAAGGAAGGAGGGAGGGAGGGAAGGAGTTGGGGGTTCTGCAAGAGTGTAAATGATGAAAAGAGGCGTAGGAAAGGAATGAAAAACGAAAGTGAAGGATAGAATGGTTGTTAAATGTGTGATATGATGGAAGTAGAAGAGGGGCAGTGAGGGGAAATTCGCGGTGCTGTAAGGAAAGAAAAAAGTGAAATTTAAAGCGTGTCTGGCAAGGAGGGGGAATAGGTGAGAGGTGAAGAAGTGGAGAAGGGTAGATAAGGATGGGGTATACGGTCAAGGGGAGGGGAGGGGTGTGCCGTGAGGGTGACAGGGTGAGTCATGCTGCCAAGGTGTTGCTAATGAATTTCTCTCGTCATCGGAAATCAATAAGGTGTTCCGCGGTAGGCCCATTCTGGCGAGGCTGGCCGCGGCCTGCTCCGGACGGCCTCTCTCTACCCCCCTACCCCCAGTCTCTTCCCCTTCCTCTTTTTCTTTCCCTTCCCCCTTTCTTCATCTTCCTTTTTCCCTTTCTACTTTCCCCCTTCCTTTCTTCCCTTTCCTTTACTCTTCTCCCTTTCTTCCCCTTCCTTTTTTTCTTTCCCTTCCCTTTCTTCCTCTTTCCTTTCCTCTTCCTCTACTCATTTCTCCTTCTACTTTCCCCCTTCCTTTCTTCCCTTTCTTTCCCTCCCTTTTTCCTTTCCTCTTCCTCTACTCTTTTCTCCTACTTTCCCCCTTTCTTTCCCTCGCCATTCCTCTTCTGTTCCCCTTCTCCTTTCCTCCACTTCTCTTCCCCCAAATTTTCCCCTTCTTTCCTAACTCTTGCCCCTCATCCGTTTTATACATTCCCCCCCTTCCCCTTTTCCTTCCTTGCTGTTTCCCCTTCCCCTCCTTATCGGCCTTAGACATACAGGTAGAAGACGTAACGTGAAGACAGGTAAAGGAGAGGGATGATGAGAGAGAAGGGATTTAATTAACGAGGTACCGTAAAATGAGAAAAAAAAGTTGAAATATAGAGGCGAAGGAAAGTGAGTGTGAGCGTTGTAATTTATGCCTAGGGGAGGTTAAGGTGCCGAGGAAGTGGAGCAAGGTGAAGGAGTCCATAAGTGATTAGCCCTGAGGCGGAGGGAAGTACTGTAGGCGCTGAATGGAAGGCGGGAGGGTCAGTGAAGGGGAAAGGTGGAGGAAAATGAGGAGTTAAATCATACTTCAAAAGAGATTCTCCAAACGCATCACGACCCCAACACGGGAGAGAGAGAGAGAGAGAGAGAGAGAGAGAGAGAGAGAGAGAGAGAGAGGGGGGGGGGGGCTCACTGAATCCCATGTTTGGCACGTCCCAATGCCCCTCGGCGTAATTGTATACAAGGAAGAGAAAAATAAGGACTAGTAGGACAGGGAAGAGGAGTAGGAGGAGGGGGAGTCATATCTCTGGGCGTACTCGTGGCACCGCGACGCCCCCGGTGTGAAGGTCGGTGGCTGGGGGGGGGGAGGGGGGGACGCAGCGGCCCACCCTGAAGCTCGCACTCCCTGGAGGAGGGTCGGTTTGCCAGCTGATGTGAAAGGGCCTTCTGCGAGCCTGAAGGCGGCGGCGACGGAGGGCAGTTTGGGAGGCCAGGCGCAGTTCTTCACGTATGGCCGCCGCCTGTGTTTGCTCCGCCGCCGTGACTCTCCCGGAGGTCGACGGCCGCTACTGTTCGTACATACATTACGGACGTGACGAGTGGATTGCCGTGTGTGACAGAGCTGCAGCGATGAATGGAAGGTGGGTGCGAGTCGCGCGGCGGTGGCGGCGGTGTGGCGTTACAGCTGGTCCCCGTCACCGCCATGACTCATGCCACTCATTTGCAAGGCCCCGAGCCGTGGCCGCGACCCCCGCGTGGCCCAGGTCATCCGCGGCCTCCTGCTCGTGACCCCAGTCAGCCACACCCTCCTGGAGACCAAAGGGGGTGCGGGGGGGGCATCAGAACCCCGAGGGTCTGGTCAGCGTATCGGGGTTTGGATGTGGAATCCGAGCGAAGCCGAGCGATGACTAATGTTGCGGCGGCGGTGACGGTGGTGGCGGAGGCCGCAGCCTCCCCGCGCCGGGCCGAGGCTCGCTGATGCCCTGACGCCGAGAATACCTCGGCGGCGTCAGGCAAGCAGGAGGGAGTGCGCGGCAGCCGCACACAGGTGATGAGGCAGCACACGGTTCCAGCAACACCTGCACGGGCCAGCCGGTGCAGGTGTACCTAACCGTGACGTCAGTATAACAATTCTTTCACCCCCCCTCGCCATCCGCCCCTCGCCCCGTGCTGCCCGTGCTGGCTGCTGGCGAGACAACAGTTTTAAGGTCATGGCATTTGGGCGTGCTGGCGGGAGGGGGGGAGGAAGGAGGCAGCTCGGGGAGGTGACCCAGGATGGAAGTCACCTGACTCGACACTAATGTACTCCCGCCGCCCATGGCAGGAAGAGAGGAAAGAGGCAGCAGCGGGCGTCGGGCAGCGTCAGGAAACAACAAACGGGAGATTTACACAGGAAGGAGGGAAGGAAGAGTCTTGTTTTATCCCTCCTGACCACACACCTCGTCCACATCTCAGGCGGAACACAGCCTCGAGTGGCGTGACGTGGGCGAGGCGGCGGCGATGACATGCGGTTTGTAAGAGGCTGAAACAGTACCCGGAGTGTCGTAATAATCTCTACTTGATACTGAGTGAGCGCCATGTTGCTGACGTCACGCCGTGTCAGGGATGAGCGACGCATTCCGGACGTCGAGTGGAGTGAAGTGACGCGCCTTGGCATCCCGTGGGCACCGCCTGGCCACACACGGCACCACGACGCGGCACAACACAGCCATCCCCGGGGCACTGGGCAACGGCGGCAGGAGAGGAGAGGAAGGAAAGCGTGCCGTCCAAGCCAGGGATGGGGAGGGGCATTCGCAGGCGAGGCGGCGGCGCTGCGGCTTGCGGGGCAGCGGCGGGCGGTGGCCTCGAGTGTTGCAGCCTCGCATAACAAACAGTGTCTGACGCAGGGCCCTTGCTGCCCCCGGCCACAGAGGCGCCTGCGTGCGAGCCTGCCATTATAAGGCCATCAAGTGGAGGTCGTTTAGCAACCAACAACAACCTCTTCTTGGCCCGCTGAAGACATTTGCAGTGACGTAAGAATGAATGGGACGCGGCAGCCACGACGACACAAGCTTCAGATTAGGTTGTTGACGTTAACCTTTCCCTCATACATTAGGAGGAGGAGGAGGAGGAGGATAGGGCGAGAGCGAGAGAGAAGAAGGTTGGTGGAGGTGAGAGGCGGCGGAGACGGGCGCGTGACCAAGTGTTGCGGCGACGGCTTCTGGTCCTCGTATTTCGCCAGGTGCAGGTGTGTCGGGCTGCCTCGCCTGCAAACCCGCCAGCCTCACGTGCCCCTCGCTAGGTCTGCCCACCCCCACACCCCTCACGCCCCGACTCGCTCCTTTCTCCTTCCTCCCTACACGTGAGGCCTCAGGACCATATTATCAAACATCTCGGGGATCACACGCCCACATTTCATAGGGCTTTTGTAACGGGTTTGGGGCATTTCCAAAGGTAGTTTAATGAACCTGGTAGTAGTTTGACCCTTCTTCTGTATTTTGAACCTAAGGAAACACTCATGAGAATGCGATTGATCTTCTTTTTGGCCTTTGGAAATAGTTGACGTGAGAAATGGAAGTGTCTGAGAATACCGACCTCAGGGTCCCGCTCCGGTAGTCTTTGCTGGGTAAGGGGAATGAGAGAGAGAGAGAGAGAGAGAGAGAGAGAGAGAGAGAGAGAGAGAGAGAGAGAGAGGTTGTATGTTATCCCCCTAGTAATATTGCAGGGTATAGACAAGGCACACGTGAATGAACCCTCCTTTTCCACCTTTCTCCCCCTCTTCCTCTGTTCTTCCTCGTCCTTATCCCTTTCAATCCCTCTCCGCCCCCCTCCCTCCCTCCCGTCATTCCTCCCCCCTCGCCTCGCCAGGGTAGAATGTCACTCAGGAGCCAACAGGTTCCTTTATTAGGCTTCCCTGCGGCCGCCAGCGTAGCGTTAGGCTTGTGGGTGTCACCTTGCAGCCGGGTATGGGACTCCGCCGCGGCTCCTACTGCTGCCGGCCCGAGCATAACAAAGCCCAGGGCGGCGCTGTTCCTTGAAGGGTTCGGGCTTTTGGGTACATGGGTGCCTCGTGTTGGGGGAAAGTATTGGGGTCGTATTTTAAAACATTTCGTCGCCCAAGTTCACATATTTGACATGGCTTTCGTAGGAGCTGTAGGCCTTTCCAGGGGTAGTTTTATGACCCTGGTGGTAGTTTGACCCTTCTTCTGTGCCATGAACCTTAAAAAGCACTCATGAAAACCAGATTGATCCCCTCTTTGACCTTTAGAAATAGTTGATGTGAGAAGCGATGGTGTCTTAAAATACGGCTCTTGGTTCGCTCAAGTTGTCCTGTTTAGCCTTTCTGGTGCTCCTCCTGTGCTTCTTTCATGCATATTGTTTGCCGTAGTTAATATAGTTTTCATGATTATATTCTTAAATTTCTTGCTGTGGTGATTTATATTTCAGTTCCCTGTTGCTCTTGAAAGCCACGCAGAGCAAGCCATGTTAGGGAATACCACGATAGTCTTCCTCGCTATGGCGTTCCTCAAGGTGCCTCTCTTACCCACAGGTGGCTTCCAGGCCTTCGAGCGCGCCTACCCCGAGCTCTGCGAGGACGCGCTCATGCGGACGAGGGACGAAGTAGTCGACACGCACCTCGTCCCCGCCTACGACTCCTACAACAACTGCGTCAGCGTCGGCATGGGCGTGGGCGTGGGCGGCATGCCATCCTCCCCGGGCAACGAGGCGGCCATCGAGCAGGCACAGGCGTCGGAGGTCCTCCCCTTCCTCTATATCGGCAACGCCCGCGACGCCCAGGACCTGAGGGTGTTACAGGTGAGGCTCGGTGCTCGGCTGCGGGGGGGGGGGGGGGGGCTTCGTGGTGCAGTGGTTAGCACACTCGGCTCACAACCGAGAGAGCCCGGGTTCGATTCCCCGGCGGAGTGGGAAAATTTGGGCGGCTTTTCCGATACCCTACGCCCCTGTCCACCCAGCAGTGAATGGGGACCAGGTATTAATCGGGGGTTGTGTCCCGTCTCCTGGGGTCTGTTCCCTTCTCCTACAATTCCTTCCCCTACCTGTCTCTCCGGCATATGACCACAGATGTTGCGCCGACTAAACGAAACTTTCCAACTCGGCTGCGGGGAAGGGGCAATGGGGGGTGACTGTCTAGCGGGCATTACGTTCCTCGAAACATGACTAAGGGGATGAAAAACCAACCTGGGCTGTAACCGGTCTAAACTAGTGCCGGCGGACTCCCTAAAAACATCAGCCGCCCAGTGAACGGGGGAATGAGAAAATGAGCGGAAAGATGCCTAACTTTAGCTTCTTTTCATATCATAATTTCATGTTTTAAGGGAATGAATGACTCTTGGGGTGTTGGAGTGACGGGTAGGGATAAAAATTACACTATAGTCTTCCAAATATGTCGAGGCCGGTCTGGCGTAGGCTCCCGTGGGTCCTTTCCTCCCCTCTGCTCTGCCACACAGTCCCAACACCTATCTCTTCCTCTCATATGTAAGCTATAGGTAACATATGAGAGGAAAAAATAGGTGTTGGGACTGTGTGGCAAAGCAGAGGGGAGAAATGGACCCGTGGGAGCCAACGCCAGACTGGCCTCGATATATTAGGAAGACTATAGTCGGGTAGGATAAATTGCGTGGAAGCTAAGAGAGGACTCATTCTGTCAACCGTAAATATATGTTTTACTTTAGGCAGTTTTCTTGTTATATTATCGTGTGTTATGGAAGGAATGACTCTTGGGATGTTGGAGTGACTATTTAGAGAGAGAAACAACTCACTTTTTGGGTGTAGGAGAGACCTGTATAGTGGTAGAAATGTTTTGTGTGGGTGGAGTGACATCTGTAATTTTCTATGTACATACCAAGTGATCCCTGACCCCTGACCCCCCTGTGCCCCCCCTCCCCAGGCTCTCGGCATCACGCGGGTCCTCAACGTCACCTCCCATGTGCCCGGCTATCACCAAGACTCCGGCATTTGCTACAAGACGCTGCCGGCCATGGACTCGGGCCACCAAAACCTCAGGCAGTACTTCGACGAGGCCATCCACTTCATCGGTGAGTTGGAGATGTTGTTTATGTTGGCAAAGTCTATATACACCAAGTCAAGTCATACGCAGGTTTGTGGGAGGAGACACGGCAGAGGCGTGGCTTATGCGTGACGTTGCTTGGAGCCAAACTAGAGAATGTAGAAACAGGGATTTAGAGAAAACGAAGAAAGGCGGACTAATTTAAATCAATCACTTCAACATGCCCTCCCTCACACCCCACACCGCCTGTAGGCATTGGAATTACAGTCACGCAATAGCACAATAAAAAGGCATATTTTTTTCATCAGTGGCTTGCCTGAACGCGCTGTGAAAGAAAGAAAGCATGCACATCCATAGTGCACATACGGCCGCAACTTTAGTCACCCCTGAACTGGCGGGTATTTTATTTTTTATTTTTATTTATTTATTTATTTATTTATTTTTTTTACCTTCAAGTGACGTCATCCCGCTGCTCCGCCCCCAAACCGCCTCCTGCGCGTACCGGTCGCAGTTTTGAAGCAGAGTGACTTGACTTGGTATATATAGACTTAGGTTGTTGGAGGCAGGAGTTGTTGTTAGGGTAGTCGAATATAGCTTTTCCTTTTTTTTCAGGTGTTAGAAGTGTCGAGGATTTTTTTAAAGTTTTTTTTTATATTATTCATAGGTTGTAAGAATCGTAGCAGTAATAGTAGTAGCAATATAGTAATGATAGTAGCGGCAGTAGTAGAAGTAATAATAGTAGTAGTAGTAGTAGTAGTAGGGATAAGAAGATACCAGCGCCTTTCCACACACACATAGAAGGCAAATTTTGGAGCGTTATAAAAAGGATTTCACGCAATGTTTTGAAGCGCCATGATATAACAACTTAAGAGCGTTACACAAACACCACTTCCCGCCGTGTTTTCGGGCGTTACACAAACAAAGATTACCGAGCTTAGCGTTCCCCTTTCACCTAAATTAGACGCACCGTTGCCATAGATGTAATTGGTGCATTTGCCCTTCCCTGCCCCCTCTTACCTCCCCCCCCTACCCCTCTGCACCACCACCCTCCTCATACCCCACCACTGCACCACTACCCCTCCCCCCTCTCACACACACTACAGTAATCCAGCTAATAAAATAATACGCCATTAGAGCCAGAGTGGAGGAGGGTGACGTAGGGTGACTTAAGAGAGAGCGCGGGGGGGGGTGGGGAGAAAGTGAGGGGAGCGGCAGGAACCATAGCTTAGGGGTAGAGCGATGACTCACCGTGGAGGGAGGGAGGGAGGGAACGATGAATAATGGAGGGAGTACTGAGTGAAGGCTGAAGGGTGAGTCATGTGAGTACTCGGCAAAAGAACATGTTGACTTGAGGCTTCCCCCACCCCCCCACCCCGGCCCCCCACCCCGCCCCACCCTCACGAGACAAACACTACCGACCTCGTCTATTCATTACCCTCTATCCCTCAAGTAGCTCAACTCCTCCTCCTCCTCCTCCATTCATTAGCTACATCCTTCCTCCTATCCCTCAAGTAGCCCACTCGGAAGATCACATCCTCCTCCTCCTCCTCGACCTAATCCCGGCCCCGAATAGCCCCCTTACGGCCGTTTGTTAATTAATAAAGTGAAGGTTGTTTCCTGCCATCCGCGTCGCGTTTCCGCCCCGTAACTGCTCAACGCGTCAAGGAAACCGGTTGGCGTGGGTCGAGGCAGTCGCGGCCCCCTCGCTCTGCTGAGCCTCCCTCGGGTTAGCGCGGCGCCTGTTGTTGACGCACTCTGGTACCCACTACACCTTGTTTGTTGCCCGGGCGTTGCTGGCTACAACACCTCGTCCCGCGTCGCATGAGGAGGAAAGAAGAAGGAAAGGAGGGGGAAGCAGCTACATAAAGGAGGAAAGGAAGGAACGAGCATGTGGAATTGGAAAAGGAGGAGAAAAGAGCTGCATAGAGTAGGGGGGGAGCATAAGAACATAAGAACATAAGGAGATTTCAAAAGACCGGTAGGCCTATAAAAGGCTGCCCCTGTAAACCTATACCCAACCGCGCTATCCATGAATTTAGCCCCTTGAACGCTTCTATCGTATTGGCACTCACAACATGACTGCCAAGCCTGTTCCAGTTTAGTGACGAGGACAGCCGCGGGCGGTATATTGAAGGCGTGAGCAATTCAGGTTCCCAAGTGGAGGGCGGCACAGAAGGGGAGCGGCGGCGCTAATGGTGGGATTGTTTGTGCACAGCGGCCGAGCGTGTTATTACCTGGCACAAGTGTCTCCAGGACCCTTGTAGGCTCCGTCCCTCCCTGTATACCCCATCCCCTCCACCCATTTTGTTCTCACCAGCTAGTTTTGGGCATTCCACTCTTCACCTCCTCCCCTCCCTTTCTCTCTGTCCAGCCCGTTTCGTAACCCAATCCACCCTATACCTCCCCATTCTGTCCACCCCACTCCCCGCCCTGTCCCTCTCCACCCCTCGCCCCTCCAACACTCTCGGTGCGATCAGTGACGCGAAGAATGCTTATTAATTCACAAGTGGGTGACTTTATTATTCCTTCACGGGACATTTAACACGCCCGGCCGTCCCGTGCGAGGCGGTGACGTCACCCTTGTATGTAGCTAATAGACATGTGGCCTTTGCCGGCGTGCCCTGACCTGCCCCTCGGCCCGAAGCGCGTCGTCCCCTGAGGCTGGTTCCCCCCCCCTGATGATGCTGAACGTGATCGTAGTATTTAGCGGCACCGTTGAAAAACATTGCCGGCCGATAAATTACTTGCCAAGGAGGCCGAGGAAAGTAATAGGTAAGAATACGCTGGAATAGGAAGGATGAGTAGAGAAAGGATCAAACAAAACCTGAGTTTCCAGTCCAAAAAAAAAAAAAAAAGTTTGGCCGTTTGAAAAGAGAAAGTGTATTGGTGATGTTCTTGTCACCTGCCGGCCCCGTGCAGGTGTGCGGCGCGGCAGTGCTGAGCCGTGGTCCTGAGGCTTGGTGTGCGTCGGGCGGGAAGCGTCGCCGTCAACACCACGGGGGCGCTGCGCTGTGACTCATCGCCCCTCGCTCCCTCCTCCCCGACCCCGGGTGGCTGTTTGCCCTCTCTCCTCCACAGTTTGTGAGGGCGCCTTCACTCCCCCCCCCCTCCCCCCTCCTTGTCCCTCCCACTGGTCTTTGTTTTCTCGCCGCGGCCCAAATTAGCCTGAGCGCTACGCCTCCCGATAAAGTTTGTTAGTTTTCCTTGTTTTTCGCTGAATCTTATCTCTCGCCGCGTCCCCGAGGCTGCGCGATGCTGGGACGCCGCGGGACACATCTGCGGGACGGAGCGGCGGGGGGTTGGGGGTGCATGGTGGGTGCGTGACGCCGAACATCGGTGCGTGCGGCCACAGTTGCGCTGCGGCCGCGGGTGATGAATCAGAGCGCGGGAGGGAGAGTAATGGCGTGTGAAGCTGGAGGGAGAGAGGGTGAGAGGGAAGGAAGCATGGGGTGTAGGAAGGGTGAGAGGGGAGCAGAGGGCGGGGGAAGCTCCTCGCCCTTATCGCCTATGAGTCACGACGAACAACAATGGGCGGGCTATTGATATTGACACGAGGTATTGACAGTAGGGCGGCCCTCTCCTCCGCCTCTTCCCATTTTCCCTTTCTTCCCTCTCTTTACGCTCCTCCCTTTCCTCTTCTCAATTAATATCAAGACTCCTCTCACACCCATTCATCCTTCCTCTCCTCACTGTTACCTCCCCCTCTTCCTCCCCCCCCCTCACTCCCGTCTCCTTATTTTTCCTGCTTCCTTCCTGTTCTCTCCATCTTTCATTCTTCCTCTCTCCACTGTATCCACCTTCTCCCTCCTCTATTTTTCCACCTTCCTCTCCTTCCCTTACACAATGTCACTCCAGTTCTCGGGGCTCCTCACTCCTTCACTCCCTCCCTCCCTCGTGACGGAGTGATGGAGGGGCCAGACCAGGATGTCCCCTCACCGAAGAAGACCCTCGCGAGGCCCTTCTTCGCGTGAATCAATACAAGAAAAAAGAAATCACTAATAACCTGACATGGAAAAAGAGAAAAAAAGGGGCGACTGAGATATGGAGAGAGAGAGAGAGGGGGGGCGGGTGACGTGGAGAGGGAAGGAGTGGGAGGGAGGAGGCATTGTGAGAAGTCAAATAAGCCTGACTTTAGGGCTCATGAAGTGTGTGCTTCCCATTGTTGTCCTGACGAGACGAGGCCCGGGTGGATGCTGATTCCACTTCCTCCTCCTCCTCCTCCTCTTCCTCCTCTTCCTCTTCCTCCTACGCCCATTCACGACCACGACCCATCCCCCCCCTTACCCCGGTTCCTTAATTAAGATAACCCGCCAAAACTCGCAATGTATAGCCGGCAAAGAGAGACGGGGAGGAGCAAGGCCGACCGAACAGGGGCACTTTATGGGGATAATTCGCCCCGAGAGGAATATTATATGAGAAGGGGTGCAGGACGAGGCAAAGAGAAGCAGAGAGAGAGAGAGAGGGGGAGGGGGGGGCGTAGAGGAAGGGGAAAGCAGCGATAATCAAAGAGAAATAGAAGCAAAGAGACAGGGGTAGTTATATGGCCCTGCTGGTAGTCTGGCCCTTCTTCTGTACCGTGAACCTGAAAAAAACACTCCCAAGAACCTGATTAATCTCATTTTTTACTTTAGGAAAGCGTTGATGTGAGGAGAGAGCGTTTAAGAATACCAACCTCTCATTCGTGCTCTTTTCCCCTCCTCCCTCCTCCTCCCCCATCACTGACCCCCTCCAAACACTCCTCACCCCTTCTCATCACCCCACACCAGTAAACAGAAGGATTAACTAATGGCGGGTATCATAAGACACTTTCGCTTCTCACATGAACTATTTCTAAAGGACAAAGAAGGATCCATCGGGTTCTAATGAGTGTTTTTCTAGGTTCATGCTACTGAAGAAGGGTCAAACTACCAGCAGGATCATAAAACTACTCCTGGAAATGCCCTAAACACATACGAAAGCCTTGTCAAATAGGTGAACTTCGGAGACAAAATGTTTTCAAATACGACCCTAATCCCCCTTATACCTTCATGGATTAAACCACCACCTGGCCCATTCATCCTCCCCCTCTGGCCCCCGCTCCCCTCCCTCTTCTCCCCCCTCCCCCTCATCCCCTCAGACACCTCTCTCCCTGTGCAAAAGTGTTCCAGCTTAACCTAAAATCTAAGGCAATGGAGGAGGAGGAGGAGGAGGAAGCAGAAGCGAAGAGGAGTTGAGGGAGGTTAGAGAAGAATATAACTGCTGCTGTCATCATTTTGCGCCCCCCCGCTCCGCCCACCCCTCCCCAACACACACACACACACACACACACACACACACACACATGGGAGGGAAGCTAAGTGAAACGCAATATGGCAAAAATAACGAGAGAGAGAGAGAGAGAGAGAGAGAGAGAGAGAGAGAGAGAGAGAGAGAGAGAGAGAGAGAGAGAGAGAGGAATCAGACTCATCCTTGACTGTAAAGGAAGACCGTGAACCTCCTCCTCCTCCTCCTCCTCCTCCTCCTCCTCCCCAGAGACACAGAAGGAAACACTTTGTAGAATTCTTACAGGATTGAAGGATGGAGAATAAGGTGTGGAGGAGAGGAGGGAGAGAAGGATAATTAGAAGGGAGGAGGAAAGGATATGGATATGGAGGAAAGAAGATAAAGGATGGGAGAGGAAGGGAGGGAGAGAGGGAGATAAGTGTAGGGGAGGTGTGAGGGACAGAGATGTAGGGGAGATAGGGAGGGGAGGCGTGGAGAGAAACGTGATGGAGAGATAGGGAGAGAAAGATAAGAGGGAGGGAGGGGAGGGGAGAGGAAGGGAGAGAGAAGACTTGGAGAGAAGAACCGTGTTGTGGAAAAGGAGGGTGGAGGAAAATAATTGGGAGGGAAGGGGAGAGAAAGGGAAGGGAGGGAGAAGAGAGGAATACAAGGAGGGTGGAGAGAGGGAGATAGGAGAGTGAAGGAGAAGGGAGAGGGAGATAGTAGAGAAGAGGTGAGGTGGAGAAAGAGGAAGATATGAGGAAGTGGAGGAGAAGAAGAGGAAGAGGAGAGGAAGGGAAGAAGATAGAGAGGTGATAATAAAGGGTGGAAGATGAAGGAAGAAAGAAGGGAATGGAGAGGAAGGAGAAAAACAAATAAAGAAGAGAATTGGAGGGAGAGAAACTGGAAGAAAGGAGAGAAATAAGGAAGGGGAGGGGAAAAATAAAGGGAGTGGGGAGGGTAGAAGGAGGAAGCCGTTGCTCTACTCACCCCCCTAAAACAACCCCTCCCCCCCCCCCTTTCCTTACTCCAACCACAAGGCAGTTAGGGGGGGAGGGGGGCGACCGTTCATAAGAGAGAGAGAGAGAGAGAGAGAGAGAGAGAGAGAGAGAGAGAGAGAGAGAGAGAGAGAGAGAGAGAGAGGGTATAAGGAGGAATATGTTGTTTAATATTTATTGGAACCGGAAGAAGTGGTTGATGGAGAGATCATTCAACTCTCCATCTCTCCTTCCCTCATTCATCTCTCCCTCTTTTTGCCTCCATCTATTCCTTCCCTCATTCATCCCTCCATCCATTCTTTCCTCCCTCTCCTTCCCTCATTCACCTCACGGATATGACGTCACGGAGAGAGAGAGAGAGAGAGAGAGAGAGAGAGAGAGAGAGAGAGAGAGAGAGAGGGGAGGGGGGTGACCGGATGACACAATGAAGGGAGATTCCATTGGTTACTTCCATGAGTGTGAGGGTCAGGGAGGAGGAGGAGGAGGAGGAAGAAGAGGAAAGAGAAACAAAAGGAAGAGGAACGAAGGGGAGGAAAGAGGAACGGAGGGGGGAAGAAGAGGAAAGAGAAACAAAAGGAAGAGGAACGAAGGGAAGGAAAGAGGAACGGAGGGAGGAAGCAGGAACGTAACCATTGTACTCGACCTCAAAGGGAAGGGAAAGGAAGGGAAAGCAATACACACAAATATACGTTTCTCCTATTCCTCCCTTTTGAATGAGGAGGAGGAGGAGGAGGAGGAGGAGGAAGGAAGGGTTTGGTATAGCGACACATCTGGGACATTTGTCATCTTCCTTCTCTCCCCTTCCCTTCCCTTCCCCCTTCGCCCTTTTGTCTGCGGGAGGGAAGAGACGGGCAGCGCAGAGAGAGAGAGAGAGAGAGAGAGAGAGAGAGAGAGAGAGAGAGAGAGAGAGAGAGAGAGAGAGAGCACAACACCTGCCCTTTTTCGCGATCTTCCTCTATTTTTACATCTGCCTCTTCTTCCTCTCTTCATCTTCTTACTCTTCCTAATCCCCAGTTTTATCCTTCACCCTCCTACTTTTATTTCCACTCTTCCTTCCTTCCTCCTCTTCTTGTACACTTCCTTCCTCCTCTCCTGCTTATACTCTTCCTTCCTCCTCTTCTCCTGCTTATACTCTTCCTTCCTCCTCTTCTCCTGCTTATACTCTTCCTTCCTCCTCTTCTCCTGCTTATACTCTTCCTTCCTCTTCTCATGCTGTACTCTTCCTTCCTCCTCTTCTTCATGCTTCTCTTCCTACATCATACTGAAGGTTAGCGGGTTCAAGGGTGGAAGAGGGATGATGCTCGCTCCCTCTCTATCAATCCATCTATCTGCCTGTTTATCTGCGAGGCGAGGCGAGATGAAGCAACACCCTGGAGGCCACACTGCCACAGGGTGAGGGAATCCCGCGCGCCCGGCTCGGACATACCCGCCCCGCCCCGCCGCGCCGCCGCTTGGTCAGGCTTCTGGGAAATGTTGTGGCCGCCCCGATGAACTGAACTTGGGCAAACCGGTGAAGGAGGCGATGCTCTTCAGGTCCAAATGGCCGGATTGTTAAACACTTCCTCGCCCAAGTTCACATATTTGGCAAGGCTTTCGTAGGAGCTGTAGGCCTTTCCAGGGGTAATTTTATGACCCTGGTGGTGGTTTGACCCTTCTTCTGTGCCATGAGCCTTAAAAAACGCTCATGAAAACCCGATTGATCCCCTCTCTCACTCACTCACTCACTCATTCGTACAGTCTCACTCCCGCCCTCATTCATGTTTTAAAATACGACTAAGGCTTCAGCGTGGTGTGGGTCTGCGTGCAGGAACATCACACAAACGGTAGCACGCCGGGAGGTGAGGAAGTGGATGTAAAACGGAGGAAATTAAGTAGAGAGGAAAACCCGGAATTGTGATAGCGTGACAGCAGCAGCAGCGCGAGGGGGAGAGGAGAGCACGGGGGAGGAGGGTGAGCAACAGGTGGACTGGGGATGACTCATGAATGGGCGGGGTCGCTTCACGATCCCGCGGAGACTCTTGTGCTGCTCTCCCTCTCTCTCTCCCTCCCCGATGATGACGACGGCCCGAAACACTCGCACTCCACCTCCTCCTCCTCCTCCTCCTCCTCCCTCCATCCGCGTCGCTTTCACCTTGATCAGTTCTATTTAATCATCGTCCCCGCCTTGCCGGTTGTAGTAGTAAATTAAATGCACACCTGAGAGCTGGGGAGGGGCAATCATCCCATCCCTGAAGACTGTTCCGTTTGGAGGCTCGTATACCTGTGTCTCAAGTCCTCCTCCTGCTTGGGACCCGAAGAGAGAGCAGGACTAAAGGAAGCATAATGGAGGGGATGAATGAGAGGTGGGGCCGGTGGTGGAACTAGAGAGAGAGAGGAGGAGGGGGGCTAGTGAGTGGTGCAGGGACGAGGAGAGAGAGAGAGAGAGAGAGAGATTTGATTTGATACATTTATTGAGGATGCACATACATATAACAGTATATATATATAGCCCTCAAAAGGATGAAGGTGTTGTCGTCACCTGCTGAGAGAGAGAGAGAGAGAGAAGGGGCTGGGGCAGGAACGCAGGGAGGTATACTAGAAGGGAGGCCTGGGGGGGGGACTGCACAAACTGTAATTTCAGCTAGTGTTTGGCAGCATCCAGGCCCGCTGCTGCTCGAGGGAGGAAGCCATCGTCCAGTGAGATTGTTTTCTATCTCGAATTAGGATTTTGTCGTTTTAAAAGTCGACTCAAGATCCATCGCTGAGGTCCCATGATAGCTTGCCCCGCCCCGCCCCGCCCCGCCCCGCCCCGCAGCCCTCAGATTGAAAAGTCGTGTTGGGGGGATTGAGACCTTTTTGGTTATTAAAAGAGGAGGAAACGCGTTAGGGAAAAGAGGAAAGGGGTGGGGCGAAGGGGGGGGGGGGTCATGGAGGTTCTTTGATAGAGAAGGTTTCGGGAGACGCTTCAATGGCTGTTTAGGAGCACACACGCGACTCTTGTGTACAGTTGGGGCTTTGTGAGCTTCAAACAAAAACCGAGAGTGCGTGCATTAGGGCCGCCGGGAGGTGGGGGGGGGACTGGGGGCGATAAAGTGAGTGAGCTTAGGAAGTTGGTGCAAGGAACTGCCTGAGGGGTTGATGGGAGCTGTTGCTGCTGTATGGATGGGTACTGAATGGAGTGGACGGATGTAAGTTGCTTGGTGGAGTGGTGGGCGGTGATCAGAGAATGGTGGGAGGTGCTGTATGAATGGGTATTGGATAGAGTGGACGGCTGGTATAGTAGCTTGGTGGAGTGGTGGACGGTGACGAGAGAATAGGATAAATAGGATAGGAGAATGGAAATAGGCCATAGTGGGATGCCATGCAAGAAGGGGGAGTGTAATAGAGTAGGCTTGAAGCTGTCAAATGTATGGGAAAACTACAACCTCCTCCTCCTCCTTTGTAGCTTACGAGGGAAAATCACTTCCTTATGTGTGTGGTCGGGGGGAGAGGGAGAGGGTTAGGGAGGAGAAATAATAGATGGGCCGCGCGCGCGTGTGAGGGAGCGAGGAGCGAAGTCATTGCCGCGTTTTCTTCCCTGCCGTTCCGTTCCGTTCCGTTCCGTCGCGTCGTCGCTGAGTCACCGCGCGTCACAAGGCCTCCGGTGACAGCTTGGTGCTTTCTGGCGCCCATCGATTAGCGTGTGTGTGTGTGTGTGTGTGTGTGTGCTGGGGTGATCAGCTGGACAGACACAGAAGGGAAAGGAGGGGAAAGGAAGGGTGATTAGGGGGGTAAGCCTCTCTCCAGCAGGCAGCCCGCGAGTCATTCAGTCAGTCGGCCTATTGATGGGCTATGTGTGAGTCACTAATCCTCTGCAGCCGGCGAGGGGACGAGAAAGGCCGCCCACAGACACCACCGCCAACCCCTCTACATAATAACATCCCTCTCCATCCCTCTCACACCAACAAGTCCGACACACCAACACGTTCATTGCTTTCCACCCGCTCTAGTCCAGGCCTCAGCACAGCCCGGCCACCGCTACAGCATCCCAGTAACCTAATCCCACAGCCAGTCCCCGTTCACTTAGGTTGTTATTGTTAAACGCTTCCACCTCCCACATCAACTACTTCCAAAGGCCAAAAAGGAGATCAACCGAATTTTAACGACTGTGTTTTTAGCTTCATGGTACAGAAGAAGGGTCAGTCTACCACCAGGGTCATAAAACTACCCAAGGAAATGACCCAAACTCTCATGAAAGCCTCCTCAAATATGTGAGATTGGGCACAAGAATGTTTAAAAATATAGCCGTTAGCCCCATTCACCCAGTCCATCCAGCCTTCTACACGACACATCACCCTCCTTCGCCGCTCCCAGCCCCATCCAGTTCCACCAAATGTCACCCATCAAGTCCACTCAGCCCACTCCCATTCAGCCGCCACTCCATACTCCCCACGAGTCCTCCAGGGTCCCGCGTGACGTCACAAAGGCCTTCAGAGGGGGGGAGGGGAAGAAAACGGTTCGCGGCATTGTTGTGGTCGGTGGAACAGTGCCGCGGAGGGAGAGGCCGAAGGAGAGGATGAAGGAGGAGGCGGAGAGGGTGAAGGAGAAGCGAGGGAGACATTTTTCTGGCTTCATTTACACGTGGAAAAAAAAATGTAAGAAGTCAAATTGATTCATTCTTTTAATCGCAACTTTTTTTTCCTCCCCATCTGCTGCTGAAGAAAATGAATCGTAAATAATCTAATAACATTCGTGTCTCTTGAACCAAAAAAACCAAGTTACTGAGCAATAATGAGAAAAGAAAACTACTAACACACACACACACACACACACACACACACACACACACACATTTTAAGGGTCGCGTCTTCCGGCTTCCCTCCCCCTCGTGTGTGTGTGTGTGTGCACCGCCAAGCCTGCCTGGGCCTAACAATTGCACCGTATGACTCACTAGCGAAACAAAAGCCTCGGCCAACAATCATTGCTTTGTCCGGCCAGCAGCGAGCGCCGCCGCCGCCGCCGCCACTCTCCAGGAGATCTCGAGGTTGAGTTTTTGTGTTAGTGTGTGAATGGCAAGAGGGAAGAACGGGCGGGGTGGTTAAATTAGTCGTAGTAGTAGTAGTAGTAGTAGTAGTAGTAGTAGTAGTAGTAGAAGTAATGGTGGTAGCAGTAGACATAAAAGTAGAAATGAATTGCTTGTGTAAAATTCACCTGATGGATTTTTTTTACCGAGGTCAAAACATGTGGTATTCATCAGAGACCGGATTTCATATATCCTAAGTGATAGGAAACAACGATGTTCTAGTGCAAAAACACTTCATTAATCAGACGTCGCTTCATGTGGATCTAACGTTCCTTTCCTCTTGTTGCAGACGAGGCGCGACAATCAGGGGCCCGCGTCCTGGTCCACTGTCAGGCCGGCGTGTCTCGCTCCCCCACCATCGTCATCGCCTACTTGATGAAACACACGCGCATGACCATGGTGGACTCCTACAAGTACGTCAAGGCTCGCAGGCTCATCATCTCTCCGAACCTCAACTTCATGGGCCAGCTGGTGGAGTGGGAGACGGCCCTGCAGGCCAACAAAACGGAGGCAGACTGCAAGCCGTGCCATCAATGCCAATGGCAGCGGCAGGAGGTGAAGAAGGTCCCCAACGCGTGCCATGTATGACAGTCGCCAACGGGAAGCGGCTCCGCGGGGTCAGACTGGGGCAGCTTGAGTCACGGGGACGGGGAGGCGCCCGGCGGAGCGGCGTCTGGCGGGAGGCTGGATGGCTGTGGCTGCTGGATCATTCCTGAGGGAGGAGATGCTCTCCTCACCCCTCCCCAGGTGCCCCCCTGTGCCGCCGCTACCCAGCATCTCACCTCCCTCGCCCAGCAGCTCCACAGCAGCCTCCACTCGCACCCGCTCACCAGGCTCCTCCTGGATGACCTGGACGTCGATCTGGAGGGCGAGCAAAGCCTCCCGGCGGGGGAGGTGGGCCTCGCCGCTGCGCCGCGAGACCTGCACAGCCAGGGCGTCATGTGCAACTCCGGTGACGTGAGACTCCAAGGCGCGAAGAGATGCGAATTCGGAGAGACCCGGTTTGAGGACGCTTCGGGAGAGACGGAAGGCGCCAACCTGGCCAAGAGGATGCGCACCGAGCAGGCAGTCCTGAGTCTGTAGAACCTGGTGAACATGGACGACAGGAGACAGCGGGTCCGTGTGTGTGTGTGTGTGTGTGAGTGTGTGTGTGTGTATGTGTGTGTGTGCGCGCGCGCCACTCGGAGGCCTCACTGACTGGCTCGAGCAGGTTGTCGGCGAAGTCAAGCGTCTGGTTCCCTAGACAAGTTCGGAGCATCACAAACACAAAGAAAAGCAAGAACCTCTCATCTCTTGGACTTCCAACACGCAACACTTACTCTTCATGTTCCCCACATTGTTGTTACGAACGTGTAGGAAATGAATGTTTTTATCACTGAAGGTTGTGAATAACAGTCAAAACAAAGTTTCCATCTTCCCTCTTCATCAAAAAGTGTCACGTGTATTTGTTCCATTATAGCATAAGAGAAACTGTTCAGGAACACGTAACGTTGGTCTCAGGAGCGACTCGGTGAATGGATGAACGTTTGTCATGGGGAGCGGCAGCGCACGGAGGCGAAACTCTCTCCCTCAGGGCGGGCAGCTGTTCCTGACGCGGCAGTTCTGACAGCGCAGTATTAGTACATTAACAAAAAATTAAAAAAGAAAAAAAAGTAAAATAAAACCTTGCCTTAACTAGCTTGTTGGACTCTTAGCGATTCAAGTTACTCGACTACTACTAGTTGTTTGTAACCCTGTTTGTCTTAGGTGACAATTCTGCATTGCCTTATCGAGAGCCTTCTTCTCATAGTTTCCGACAAAGTTACGATGTGATAGTCTCCCTGAGCCTGGTAGCTTTGGGTGGTGATGCCCCGGGCCAGTTCCTCGCCCCCTCCCTCCCTCCTGGGCGCCAGCATCGTGGTGGCTGCAGCTCGTCCCACTGACACTCAGCATCCTCAGATGACAGGAGAGGGAGCCGTCAGCACCGTCAGCGCACCCTCGCCCTCGCCAGGGTCTTGAGGTGCGAGGCAGGAGGACAAGGGCCGTTCTCGCAGCTCGGAACTTGCCGGCAGCCAGGTGAAGCAAGGCGGATCAGGGGATAGTTTATTTGTGACAGTAAACTATTGCCCTCTGGATGCGTTATTGCTGTCTCTCCCCGAAGACACGCGTGGCACCACCGAGAAGACGCTCACCCTTGTTCTGCCCGGTGAGGAAAGACTCGGACGAGGAGGGGCGTCACCAAAGGATTAGTGGTCTCCACCGTCACCACGCCTCGGGAAACAGCAGCAGCAGCAGCAGCACTAACAGGAGCAGCAGCGGCGGCAACGAGGATTAGGGCGGGCGGGGTCTTGTACTTACGATGCCTTTACTTATTCAGGACGATTTGTAAGGGATCCAATGTATTTACCATAGTGTGAGTGAGTGTGTCCCGAGCAGCAGCAGCAGTCAGTGGGTGGAGTGTCCCGAAACATTTTGTTATGTACCAGTAGCGTGTAGGACGAGTTGTGGACGGCCCGACGAGGCCGCCCTCCCCAGGTCCCCACACACTCATGAAGCAGACACTAGGCCCCCCCACCCCCAGCCCCCCTCTCTCTCTCTCTCTCTCTCTCTCTCTCTCTCTCTCTCTCTCTCTCTCGGCAGACCGTTCTTCTGTAGAGACCTGTATGCCTTGTTGATCTATAAAGTCTGTCTCTTTAAATATATATATATATATATATATATATATATATATATATATATATATATATATATATATATATATATATATATATATATATATATATACACACCATCTTGGAATTGAAAATTCTTATTTATGATACTTAGAAAGATTTAGTACAAATGATAAATATTTACATTAGTTTTTAGTCTGCAGTAAATACATTTTTAACGTTATACTGTGCCACTCGAATTATCTTTTAAACCCCTAGAAGCGAGGCCGAGGAGAGTGTCTGTCTGTCTGTCTGTCTGTCTGTCTGTCGGGTGGGCCGCCCGGCTGCCCGAGGAGAGGGTCGGCGTTTTAT
Organism: Eriocheir sinensis; assembly: GCF_024679095.1. Lineage (NCBI taxonomy): Eukaryota > Metazoa > Arthropoda > Malacostraca > Decapoda > Varunidae > Eriocheir > Eriocheir sinensis. The sequence goes on along the minus strand of NC_066559.1, from coordinate 70,358 downwards.
TAGATGAAAACGAAAAAAAATTCTAGTCTTGTATAATTAGGATTACTTATTTTTTATCCAGTCGATTATATTTATTACACATGATTTCATTCGAATCATGATTATTTATTAAATAGGACATATTACAGATTAAGCTTTATATATCTACCCCATTAGTGAAGGAAAGTAAACAAAATAAATGTTCATACACAAACATTACTTTCTTTTCCCCTAAATGTGGAGCTGCGGGGCGAGGTGCAAGGACCATTATTATTACTGTTATTATGATTATAGTAATTATTGGTGGTAGTAGTAGTAGTAGTAGTAGTAGTAGCAACAACAGCAGGAACTGTCCTATAGTCTGACTCAGCTATGAAGTCTGTTTGTAGCAGACATATGAGGGAGAGAGTGATGTAGTGGGGGTGATTTTTTTTATTTTTTTATTTTTTCAACAAAGCTCAAGGGCACAAAAAAGTAAACAATAATAAAAAAAAATTAAAAAAAAGCCCGCTACTCGCTGCTCACAAAAAGAATCTAAAGAGGTGGCCGAAAGAGAGGTCAATTTCGGGAGGAGAGGTGTCCTGATAACCTTCTCTTGAAAGAGTTCAAGTCGTCGGCAGCGCTGTGAAGAGGTCCGGGCCCTTCCCAAACTGACTTCATATTTGTGTCGGACTTTATACAACAGCCGCAGCAGTAGTGGCAGCATATTGTTATTCCGTACTGTAAATTAAAAGCAAACCAGAACTAAAAGAAAAAATAGTGTGGTACTTGTAAGTAGTAGTAGTAGTAAGAAATTGAAATATCACTCACCCCGAAATTGACCTCTCTTGGCCACTCTTTTAAGCTCTTTTTCTAGGGGCAGTGATTAACGGCCTGTTTTCCTCAGTATTATTATTATTTTTATTTCATTTTTTTTTGCCCTTGAGCTGTTTCCTTTACTGTAGACAAAAGAAAAAGAAAGAAGAACAATATTGGTATAATGAAATAACAACAAGGTCATGGTAATTTGGGGGAATTCTCCGAGTGCCAGGTTCCAGTTGTTGAAGATGCGTGCACGACACGGAGGGCAGGTGAGTAAGGCCGGGTTCCCACTATTCCGTTTTCAGTCGACCATCAGTGACGTCATCAGCGGAACCCGGGGCCTCACGCGGAGCCCCGTCCAGAGATGAACTCAAGTTAACTTTTGAGTCCGGGGTAGGGGCGGTGGTGCCAGTCCAGTGATGTTGAATTTTCTATATATCATGAAAATATGAAGTGGAAGTACTTGGATACTAAATAACATATACAAGAGGTCGTTGTGGTCGATGCGGTACATGTTTGTAAACAAATGGCGTGCGATGGACTGACGGAGTGCATCATCCGTGCTGCGCGACCGCTGTTTTGGTGACGTCATTTTTGTCGACGGAAACATGAAAACGGAATAGTGGGAACTCGGCCGTAGTGGGGAAGCGAAGATGACAGGTAAGACGAGTCATTTAAAAAAAAAAAAAAAAAATACACGGTCCTTCAAAACCGTACTACCAACAACATCTTGCTCTGAAACATAGGAAATTAAACAACAGATCAAAAAACACACACAAAAAAAATGTATATACCACGTTGTCCGGAAACGTAAACTTATTGAAAAGTATCTTACAATTTATTCGTCGAGTCGGCGGGTGTGTAGAGCTGCAGCATTTGTAAGATCACTAACACTTGTTCGTGGGATCTGCCAGAATATCACTCCTGGCTTAGTCCACAGAAATAGTCTGTTTCGAAAAGTTATTACAAGTGGCCACGTCTCCTTTTTTTGTCACTTGATTTTGATAATCTATGTGGCAGCCAATCACCGCGCAGAACCCGTCAATTTGCTTCCGCCTTGGCCGCTGGCGTCGCGCCTCTGTGCTTTACTCTTAGTTTTCTAATACTATCTGGAATACTACAAGATCTACCTGTGTTTTCTTGAAATCATTGCCATCCTTGAGTCATTATCTTTAACATTCATTCTATTGAACAAGACGACACATTATTCTTTCTCGTAGATATCATGTGATAGAAGAAGACATTTTTTATACGATAAAAAGTTTATATTTCTATCTATATTCAAGTTAAGTGTACTTATGACTATTTTTTTTTTGTCTCATCATAATTCTTGAAAATTTAGGCACTATACATGTTCAATGGTGAAATTGCGTTGTTAATATGTCATGGTGATACTGAGGTGTATTTTTTTTTCATGCATCCAACAGCACTGAGCGCATAGCGAGCTTCCTGGGCCAAGCAAACTTATCTTTTCCACTTAGCTGCCACTTGGCCAGTCATAATTGAAGAACATGTGGTCGTGCCGGTAATATCCTGCTGAAACAGACTTTAGTAAATTGCCGAACTGTCTCTCAACTAATTATCTGCTCTGTCTTCTATGTCAAAGTTTAGAAAGTGCTGAATAAAGGCGGAGTACTACATATTCATGAAGTAAAAAGCAAGGGAAACTGGTCAGATGGTCATTGAGTAAATATCTCGTTTTCTTCGTCGAGTTCGCCTTTCTCCGCAAGAGAGCGTGAGGGTCGCGGACTCACACCCTGCCCAGTGCCCTCAGCTGGCATCATACTTCCTCTTGAGCACTACGCACGGGCAGCCATACACAGGCAGTTCTGTGAACCTTTCCCCCCCGGATAATCATCCCCTTGGATAGTGACGTGAGGCTGCTTGACTGACCAAAGCGGTGGCTTCCTGTGCGGCAGACCAGGTGATGGCACGCTGTTGCTGTGTAGAGTCCTTCATTGGATTTCAAGTCGGTGAATCGTGAAACGACCGTCTCATGAATAAGGTAATTGTGCAGCCTGAATGGGCTGAGCACCACGCAGCTCACTTTGTTTAGACGTATTTCATTGGCCGTTTTGGTCAATTTTTACTTGCGGACCAACGGCGATTTCGTTTTCCAGCTTGTTATTGATTCCATGTTAGTAGAACAAATACCTATTATAGTCGTTCCAGGAGAATTTGGCGGCTGCGGCTGCGGGGTCAGCTAAGCCCCGCATCTGCCACACACTCAATACTTTTCGCTTCCTCTCATATGTTAGATATTTACTACCTTTAAATGAATTTAATTAAATAATTGAATAATCTAATTAGGTCATATAGTGTTCAGATTGTTTCGTTTTTGGGATAATAACAAATATTTTGTAACACTATATGACCTAATTAGATTATTCAATTATTTAATTAAATTCATTTAAAGGTAGTAAATATCTAACATATGAGAGATAGAGGGAGGTGTTGAGTGTGTGTGGCAGACCGCGGGGCGGTGCTGACCTTGGCTGACCCCCCAGCCGCCACCTCCCGCCCGCCAGATTCTCGTGGAAATGCTATAGTAATATATACTGCTAATGAGTCTTACAGGTACTCTTCTAAGTATACGTACCACCTCGCCCGTGACCTTGACTCCGTTAAAGCAGAACATGGGAATGATGTTTTTATTTTGCGGGGATGTTACCACCGCGAACATATAATGGCCCGGGTTGAGCGGCCTGGTATGCTGGACAGTACTTGCCACACTGTCACAGTACTTGTCTTGCTACCTCTTTATTTATCTTGAGAGGAAAAAAAGTTGGCCTGCAGCCTCAACACGAACTCGATGAGACAACCAAGTCCAAGTCCCCATTGGAGGAGGGACTTGGAGTGAGGGCTTCATCACAGCCAGACGAAGTCTCCGCAGCCCCCCACCCCCTTAGCTCAAGCCGCTGCCTCGTCTGGTTCAGTGCGTGTGACACCTTCCTCCACAAGAATTATATATAGTATTGTTCTAGTGTTTGCCCATACTCACCCCTCGCAACCAAAATTGGCTAGGGGGCCTTTGTGACTGCGGGGAATGCGGCGGTACACATGAAATGCGTCGCAAATACATAGTTTTTGAGTTATGGGGAGTTGAAAAATACCCTAGATGTATGGAAATTCCCTACATTTACCTAGATGTAGGGAACTTCCATACATTCTGGGATTTTTTACCACGTACGGAAACCACGCAATTTTACTGTCTCCATACCAAAGGGGGATCGAGGGGGGCGAAGCGCCCCCCCCGTTACAGTATTAAGGTAATAATGAAGCATCTAAATGGTAAGTAATTCCCGTCATAAGAATCCTGCAGCCGTCATATACGACTATGTATTCACTTACTGGTAGCACGTACGAACGCGTGAAGCAGGTTCGGTAGCACGTACGAACGCGTGAAGCAGGTTCGAACGCATGACTGGCGCCACTATAAAAATTGCCTGCGTCATGACGGGCTTGGCCCGACCACCAGGCCCCTGAAGAAAGCTTACCGGCGCTGCATGCCGAGATGTAAAAAAAAAAAAAGGGGGGGGGGCAGGGGGGGCACAGCCCCCCCTGGTTAGCAGGGGGATCGAGAGGTTAGGCTATGTAAAGTTCGGTTAGAGTAGTTTAAATAGGCTCCCCCTCAAAAATAAAAAAAAACGATTTTCCGGCGCATAATACATGTGGGGGGTTAGCTGGGGGGTCGAGAGGTTAGGTTACGTAAAGTTCGGTTAGAGTAGTAAATAAAATAGCCTCAATAGTGTAAATATGCTCCCCACCTAAAAGAACCGATGTCTGCCTTTTCCTTTACTTATATATACTTGCACCTTCATATTGAGGGACATATGTATTTCGTTCCTTGAGACATGTAATTTATTTTAAGTGTTACGCAAGGTGAGGTGAGGTGAGGCTTAGAGTTTTGCGGACAATCATTTCATACCATCATAAGGAAAGTTTTATTCTCATTTTTCCCCACACTGTTAAATTATGCTCATGTAAAAGGCGGAAACATAATTCTTACAAATATTATCGAAGTATATTGAGAAGAATATGCGTGTATTCCCTTGAGCTAACAAAATGAAACGGCAAGAAAAGGAAATGGTGAAAGGGGCTTAGGGGGGGAGGGGGGACGAAATCTTGAGTATTGCCGCACCAGAGACTCTTGGCCTTGAGTGACACAGCAGCGTGTTACTACCTCACGATGGCATGCGGGGAGCCTGCTAGTGATTCATCGCCTTGATTGCCGCCGCCTCCGTCTCGAGAAAATGATGAGGGAGGCAGCCACTCGCCACGAGGTAGTCACTCCACGCCACGCCTCTGTTCACCCCTTAGAATAATATTAGTAAAGTCCAAATTATCAAAGTCATAGAAGATACAGCAGCCGTCAGTCCACCATTAAAGATAATGATAAGCACCCGCAAGAAGTATGATGAACGTAGTTCATCGTTTTCATATTTGGCGCGTCTTATTTCAGTTTCATTACGATTAACAATAATGAAAATATGATATCTCTTGAGTGGAGGAAATCATTTGAATGCCCACGTAAATCATGGCTGAGGCAAGGTGATCGATCCTTGGGGTAGCTTAGGATGAAAGGGGAGGATGCCCTGAGCCTCACTCGGAGGTGCCGCCGTGGGTGGAGGCGGCGGGTGAGTGAAGCTCCGTTACTTATCGTGATGCCTTGCCACCCAACCTAACTTTGGTATCACAAACTAAGCCATTTTGACTTCAGGTAGTAAATTTTGGGGAGTTGGCAAGTAGACACCTGCCGAAATAGGCGTAAGCCACTCCTTGTGAGACACATGCCGGAGGGGAGGGGTGCTGCAAGCTTATAAAAAACCCTTCCGCGTCCTCGCTTCCCATTTCTCTGTTGTCTCATCAACGCCACAGAGTAGTTCAGCAGTCTCTCTAAAGGCAAATTCTCTTACTTTCCACACCACACTACATACACGCAACACACACACACACTATTTCCTAAAAAAAATATTTAAATTTATTATCACAGTTAATAATAACCCAGCCTCGGAGTCATCTGGAGAGCGGACCATAAATATCCCCAGGTTGGACTCCACTTCTGATGTCGACAGAAAGTATCTTAATAGTTCTTCCAACTTTCTCATCAACTTCAGTAACATTCGCTGTATATTTCTCACCTAACTCTACCAACTTTGTAAAATTCATTGACTATCTAAATTCCAAAGTGGAGTAGATCTTGACTCACTCTCCCTTCGCTGAAACCTCCATCCCCGGAGATTTCAGTGTTCACCACCAGCTTTGGCTTTCATTCTTAACACATACCAGCCTGGTGAACAAGCCTACAACTTTGCTGTCCTCATTGATCAAGAGCAGTTGGTTCAGCACCCTACATGTATCCCTGGCTACCATAGACTCGCTTAACTAGACCTTTTTCTAACCTCTAATCCTTCAGCTTATTGTCAAACTGTTGTCTTAACTGGGCTCCTCTGATCACAAACTTGTTTCTGTATTCTTTCCAATCTTATCGCTCCTGTACAGCCTCTGGGCCCACCGAAGAGACTGTGGTTCTGGCATTATGCTTCAGCTCGGCGGGACGACCTGAGGATTTACTCCTCCGATTTTCCGTGGAATGATTCCTGCTTCCAGGGCAGAGACCCCTCTGTGTGTGCCCAGCGCATTGCAGAGGTGATTGTCTATGGGATAGAGGCGCACATTCCATGTTCTTCCTCTACTACTCATGCTTTTTTAGCAGGAGAGAGGTTTAGCATGAGCCTTGGTTCAATTACGCTTGTTTTCGTAGTGGAGTGCAGGTACTCCTTGTGAGTTGGCAAGAACAACAGACTAATGCAAAGTGTGGCACCACTTCATGGTCAAGCCCCCCTGCCCCTGGCCACTTGGTCAAAAATTACTTTTCAAATGACTGACAAACACATCATCCATAGGTCTGAGCCTCAGACACAGGTGAGGGGCAAACCCATCATTGGTACATTAAAGGATCAATTTCTTTTTTAACTTTTCTAAGAGAGACTTTTACATTAAAAAGCTTCATAATTACTTTTAAATTTTATTGTATTAACATTGTTATAATTACATCATAACAGTAATATAATAATATAAAATGGCAATGGAATCTCCAACTTTCCTCCTTGTTGGAGGACGTTAACAATGGCTCAGCCATCCTGACTTAAATGTTTCTTACGATTCAACTTAGGAACAATAACATCTTCTGACTTTGAGAAAGACTGTTGTGACCTTGGAGTATTTCCAACATTCTCTGTGCAGTCACACCAGGGAGTGACCTCCTTGTCACACTCCAGCACGACATTCAGCAGAGTGAAGGGAGCACCGTCAATGGTCATCTGAAACAAACAAAAATGTTATTAAATTGAGAAAAGTCAGGGTGCCTCGATTAATGATCTGAGCTCATCAACAAAAAATAAGGAGAATCGCCTTTATTCAAACCAGAAATAATAATTGGACTGCTGTTACTATGCATTAGAGAAAGTTTGCTGTGGAAGGCTTGATTATTACAAAATATGAATGAGACCTTTTAAAAGTGACTGACTCGGATTAATCCATTTGATTTGCCTGCAGACTTCAATCCTATAATTCCTTCCCCTTCTGTCTCTCTCCAGCATATGACCACAGATATTGCGCCGACTAAACGAAGCCTTCCAACTTTGTCTTTGAGTATAAACACTAATTAATAGCCATGATCAGTTATGTTACGAATTCTCTCAATTTCAGTCTGTACAACACTACACAACACTGGTCATTCGCTGAGTGGAAGATTTCAGGCTTCTTGTACCTCACACAATTTATGCATTTCTTCTCAACCATGGCACACTCCTTAGATTTATGATCGTCAGCGCATTTGAAACATTTTGGGCCTTCTCCATTGGTCTTGTCAGTACAGTTGGCTTCAAGATGGCCATATCTCTGACAATGGTAACATATAATTGCATGGTACCTGTCTCTCACTGTGTATATTCCCCATTCTAATTTCAACTTTGTCATAATTCTTGTAAATCAGCTCTTTCAATTTCATCTTGAACCACAGATATTTATTTAGATAATTCTTGCTTGAATTCATCCAATTTCTCCACAATTTTGGTAGCCAGAGATGCTTTATGGAGGCATGGGGCGCAAATCCAATTAATTTTAGGTATATTATCCTGCTTAATTCCAGATAGGCGGTGGCTGAGTGGTTAGCATGATGGCCCCGTGTTCAGGAGCTCCAGGAGGGACACGGGTTCAAATCCTGGCCGCCGCACAGATGAGGTTTTTCAGTAACCGCCTAGTGGCCTAAGACTACCCACATGCTGGCCTGAAGACCACCCATCAACCAGGGCTCTAGATAACCTCTCCAAGGAGAGGCTCAAAGATGAGTTCCAGGGGGCAGCATGAGCCAACACAAGATGGCGCCACTATAAACATTCACCTGCGCCAGAACGGGCTGGGCCGACCATCAGGCCCCACCAGGAAGAAGCCCACCGGAGAAATAGGTTGTGACGTAAAAAACCCCATTTAGGACACAAACAGCATCCAGTCCACTTCTTGCCTGTGAAATCCTCACAAATGTAACAAATCCCTCACGCCCTTGGCCCTGCCAGCCATGTCAACAAAGCACTTAGCACGTGGAGCAAGACGCAACACATCCAATCACAACCATGACCACTCACTCACCTCACTGCTATACCAAGTCCAGCAGCGAGGTGTCTCTGGAACCAGGAACCCACAATCCTCAGCCTTCTAGACTTTGCAAAGTTTAGAAGGCAAGAACTGTTCATAATTCTGGTGCCAGAACAATGGGAACCAACAAACAACTCTTAGGCTACTGTCACACATTCACGATCTTGACTCCCAACACCTCCCGATGTTAGAAAATGTTGCCATCTACAGTGGTTGCCATGCCTCTTCCCGACTACCTCCAAGTTATCCCGGGGATTGTTTGTGGCATCGCCATCGCGTCAGGCCACACGCCAACGTTTTAGGAAATTTCAAAACGATTGGCGCCCTCCCCGACATCTGTCATACATCGGCAATAAACTACAACCATTGGATGTTCATCTCAACAATGTCGTTTTGACATAGGCAATGGTCACCATTCAAGGAGATCTATTTACAATGGTCGTAACGTACGTCTAGCAGTGCGACATTTTCTAACGTCAGGAGGCATCAGGAGTCAAGATCGTGAATGCATTACACTAGCCAGTAACTGCATTTCAGTCACCCAAGACAATGAGTGTGTCATGCAGGGGGCACTGGTTGACTATACAGTAGTCAAACATGGCATAGAATATTTCTTTCTCCTTAAGCTCACACATCTTGGTAAGGGGATACACTGCAATCAGAAATATGAATCCCAAGGTATACTTCAACCTTTCCATTTCTTTGGAAGAGCTAAAGTCTCAGGGCTGAACTCCTATACTGGCTCACCTCATCAACTCCAGCAGCAGACATCTATATTCCTCAATGTCCCCCAAAAAAGCACTCTTTGACCTACCATAATATCAAGTGGACATCTTAGCATCTCAGTGTCAAACAAAAACAGAAAAAATTTAATACCCTATTCTTGAGAAACGGCCGTATGCATTGTGGGAAATAAATTAGGACTCTGACCCACCTCCCTCCTACTCTGGACACTGTACTTGACTGTGGAGAGGCCAGTTTGGCGGTCACGGTGGCGCGTCACTTCCTGCTGGTTGTAACACTTAACCATGTCCCGCCGTCGCCGCCGCCGATCATGGATGTGCCTGAAGGGGGAGAGGAGTCAATCAAGGGCATCTAGAGGGGGAGGCCTCTTCACTGGGGGGGTGAGTAGGCTGTGACGTAGGCCAGGTAGTGCTAGGTAGTGTCGGGTCAGCTGTGGTCAGGAGAGGTCACGCTCTGTGTTTTGTGCATTATTTACTCCAAAATCAGTGAAAAACTTGTAAACATTAACATTATTTGTGCCTATTACCAAGATAATGCTGCCATACAAGTGCTGTGTGCCTTACTGTGAAGGAAACTTCAAAACTGGACCCAGAGTGATCGTGTTTTCCTTCCCCCAAGACAAGGAGGTGTCCGCCAAGTGGCTGCATGACACCAACGAAGCAACAAACAAATTAAGTAGCTACATGATATGTTCAGCATTGTGAGATAAGTATAGTTAGTACAGTCAGTAGGTATAAAATCCATTACGGGTGTATTACATAAAGGAAGATGAGGATTTGTCAGGCATTATAACAGCCAGTAATATTGTTTATAAAATAGCCTGTGTTACACATGTATTATATATGAATATAAATATTTATTGATGTGAATATGATGCGTTATGAGAGGAATGTGACTGTGATATGATTATGTATATGGTATGACTAATTACTGATGAATATAGTATGAACATGATGTGATTCTTTAGATATGCTATGCATAATATATGTGAAAAAAAGAATAACATGATTTTTTAAATAAACGGCAAAGCCTTGCTTCGTGGCAAGGTATACGTATTATTATACTGTGTGTGTGTGTTACACTTACATATGTATATTCCTTGAGCCATCAAGAAGCTCAGATGTCTTGACATTGTTCTTTAACATTTAAGACTTCGCTGATAAGTTTCAATTGATGTATATGTATCATTATCACTATTATGCATACTTAATGAATAAATTATTTGTTTGCAGTCAGTTATCTTTTCATTATGTATGTTAAAACAAGTAATAATACTAATAAACAAACAAACAACAGAAGGAATACAGTGAGGTTGAGGCTTCACAGCAGCCCAGGTTGACCTGACCGCTATCCCTACCCAACTGACGTCACTGAGGGAGTGAAGAGGCCTCCTGTCTAGATGGCCTTGAGTCAATATGCTAGGACTGTACATGAGGAAGAGGGTTTCACTGGGTTATTATGTGCTGTGCAGGGGAAGCATTAAACTGGGCAAAATTTGATGAGCAGCAACCTTAAATGGCTAGCTTTTGAGTCCATGTGAGTGGGTGGTGGGGTTATTTTTTATCAAGGATTCTGTGCCCTCTGACTGACTGTTACCCGTACCACAGGTAACAGTTGGTCCAATCTCAAGTCTGGACTGTTTGGGGTGGGGTCTGTAACCCCTTTTTGTATACCAAAATGGTGACAAATCAAAAAATAATAACTAAAGGTCAAAGAAATTTAAGAAATAACAAAGATACGAAAACGAGGGATGTGGGAGTGCTGATCCAAAATAACTTGTCACCTGAAAACATATCAACTATCAAATGAATAACTTACAGGATGGCAGCAACATCAAAAATAGTACTCGGCAAGAAATGTGAAGAAAATTTATGGTAATTTCATATAATGAGATCTGGACTGGAATATGCATCAGTAGTGTGACTGCCTAAAAAGAATTTGGAATAGAGAGAGCAGCAACTAAGTGGATATCAAGTCTACAGTATCTAACTAATGAAGAGAGATAACAGAACCAGAATTAAAGAGTAAACAGGAAGAGACAGTTATGAGATATAAGTTTTTAAGATTTGTTCAAGACTGACAATAAAATGACAAGGGGGCAAAATAAAAACATTAAAAAAAAACTGTGCACAATATCAAGAAATTTAGCTTTCCAAACAGAACTACTAACACAAGGAAAAACGTGGAACTAGAATTTAAGGAGTCTGACATGATTAGACTTGGAGACAAGCTAATATGAGCATGTCTTATAATGTACGCCTCACCTAGGTAAATACAGTATTATACAAAAAAGAATAATAAACAGCTGACTTGAAGATATCTTAATGGAGACTATCTTGAGCAAACAAGTAATGGTCACCTGAAGGTGTCTTTGATTCCTGAGGTGAGGTTGCCCGGGCGGAATATTTCCAATTTAGCTTCTTTGAGTCTTGCGTAGAACTCGTCATCCTCGAGGCCCCAACCCCAGTACTTGTTGCTGAGGCCGTCCACCTGCCGGAAGTGCTCCCTGGAACAAAAGCAACAGCAACTTGGTGAAGAGCACCAAGTAAACATACTTTAAAGGTCTCAAGAATTTTCTGATAATCATTGTCATTTGCTCTTTGTGTTTGCAGTAAATTAACCATTCAAACTAGAGATGCTGACTATCTGCCTATCTCCGATGCCCTCAAAGGGGAGGCCACAGCTAAGTCTAGTTTTCCCTGTTGTGACATTCCATCTCGGCACACTCAACCCCATGCCTACTAACTTATCTTACAGTACTTATCAACTCCATCAATCCATTTCATTTGGTAGTTGTTGCAGTCCTAGCACTCCCCTTCACCTTTCCAGATGGGATAACCAGCCCCTTCCTCTAGTCAGAAGGAATGGTACCAGATTGCATGCAACTTGTGGATCATTGTATCCTTCACCGTTGAACAGCTCTGCACTGGTGTTACAAATACCAGCTGCCTTTCCACCCCTCTATCTTGCCACTGTCTCTCTGACCTAGTCAAGAGAGGGTGAGCTTTCATTTATGAGTGGAACAGCAACCACCATTTGCAACTGGAAGCTGCCCATTTGGAGGGTCTGCCATATACAAGTGCTCAAAATACTCAGCCTAATGAGCCCTCTGCTCTGGCAAGCTTTCTTCTTGGGCCTGGTGGTAGTCCCAAACACGTCATGGCGCATGCAATTTTTTATAGTGACGCCAGTTATTCTTGGCTCATGCTGCCCCCCCAGAGCTCATTCTTGATTCACTTGGACAGTATCTTCAAGAGTCCAGGTTGATGGGTGGTCTTCTGGACTCGGCAGTGACTGAAAAATCCCAGGTGGTAGCGTGGGGATTCGAACCAACGTTGTCCATGGCGCCATGAATGTTAGGCCCACACATTCTCCGGCAAACTCTACACCTTGTATCAGTTGTTCATCAAGAAATAAGCAAAAAAAACTATCTTTGAAAATACGCGTCCAAAGTAAAATCTGAAAACACCAAATTATAGCTCGTCTTGGTTCACCTCGTGATACTTTTTTCCATAAACATATCCTGAGTAGTAAATGATGGGTTTTCCTGGGTGAAAAACAACTGTGGTGCCCACTATATGTGCCATTGTCCCCCAGAGTGCCTTCCCCCAATTTTATACCACCTTCCAATGTAGAAATCTTGTAAAAATAATGAAAAGAAGAAAAAAAACTTGCTGGTGGTGGACATTTGTTTCTCACCTTCTAACCAAAAGAATACCACCAATAAATGTTGGGTAATGGTATCTTGGATGCAGGTGTGGGGCAGCAACGTGGTACGGGCCCTCATCCGGGAACTGGTAAATCAGTGCTGTATTCACAGGTAGGAGATCAACGTCATGCATGGCAACATAGTCACAGTCTACACCCGACTCCAAGAAGCCCACGTTGAGCAGAGAGGCTCGGTTAAAGCGAAGGTTGTCGACCTGAAAATATTCCCTGTTAAAATTATTGAAGTCATTGCTAAAGGAAAACATTTAACCCTTAAACGACAGCCATCATTTATTTAATCAAACCCGCTGCAGTCCACACAGATGATCATTTATTTAACCCGGTAGCAGCGACAGGACAAATTTGTGGGTTTACCATGTAGCAGCGACAGGCCAAATTTGTGCCACGATTTAAACCCCCCAAAATAGATGATACATAATCTGATCACAAATGCTTTGATATATATTATGAAATGGTTTGTGTGAGGGGTGATTTTTTCTCATTTTTCTCGCTTGGGGGACCATTAAGAAACATGATCCCCGCTGCTACCGGGTTAATCAGACTCTTCCTCACCCCTAATTTGAATGTATGGCTCAAACTTTGCAGGTTCTTTGACTTGCTGAGCTGTCTACCAACATATCTGACCCTCATGGATTTGAGATGAGGTCATTAGTCCTCACTGAGCTGCCATGGAGTCCACACCCAGAACCTCTGAGGAAAACACAGGGAAACACAGTGACGCATCAGGAGTTAAGGACAGGATGGAAAGAAGATTATTCTGAGTTCAATGACAGCAGTGATGAATACATTGTGAGGAGTGACAGTAGTAGTGAGAGTGATTTATAGTGATAGCGTTACTTCACTATATGTACAGCACTCTACCCCAGCAAGTGCTTCCATCACAACAGTGCAGGGTAAGAAGGGTATGCATAAGGTGTGTGTTGCCCTGACCTAAACACCCAGCTCTGAGGAGGACTTAAAGTAAGTGAATAAAGTAGATGTAGTCTAAATTATTACAGTGTAAAAATAGTAACTAAAACCTTAGCTCATGTGAGAGAAAAGATTATATCAAACTCGGCTTGTGTGAAAAATAAGTAGGGTAGGAAGTATATTTGTGAAACAGGCACCAGACAAGCTTGTGCTAAGCCAGCTTTGCATATGAGGCATCTGGAGGTTAAGGCCGGGGCGACCTCACAAAAACCTAGTTTTGAGTAAATCGCATTCAAAGTTTAGCTATGTGTACTACACTTTACTCTTGACTTACGAAGGTATTGTTTGTATTCATTTTAATTGTATGACCTAGCTGTATATTAAGAACATTTTTTTTCCCTTTGTATTGAAAAATAAAGCAATTTTATTGCTAAATTTTTATATCCCAATTCGAAATTGGTTATGATAATTGAAATATCCATATTGTGTGGATTTTTAAAATCTATGTTGTTCACCTAAACTATGGTATGAACCATTTCATTTTAAACCAAAAAGCTGATTTTTTTTTTATGAATTGTTAAAATAATACTGCGAGGAATCCCTGAGGACAATGTTTACTTCCCAGGCTTTAACTCGGATGCCCCGCTTAGTGGGCGGTGTGGCCTGTGATTGGCGGAGCAGCGGGCAGCACAGGAGAACCAGCGCCTCATTGGTTCTCATGCTGCTGGTGATGCCGTCTCTTTACCTCCGACAACAACGACATGATAATAAAGGATTTTTGTTCGTACTTATTACTGGTACACCCTCGATTCTCTTGTTATAAGGGTTAGTATACCTTGCCCTGTTTTTGGAAATCATAGAAAATGTGTGTGCATGGTACACTTAACTAAAAATGCCAGATTTGGTGATGTCACCCCTTTACCTCCGGATGCCTTACATGTCAAAGGGGTTTTCAGTGTAATTTGTTAGTTTGGTACCAAAGAGTAACTAGCACATCAAACCCTTGATAATTCAGAAATGTTGAAGATCACTGGTCATCTAATTTTTTTCTTCTTCAACTCATGTATCAGCTTTAACAACATAACACATGATTGGTTTAAGAAAATGTCCGGTCAGATTTATTATGATTTTCTTGAACAACTTGCAAACAAGACGAAATATATAAGATTTCTCAAGCCAACCATGACTTTCTAAGACAACTCGCAGAAAAATCAGCTATGTTAACTCTTATCTTATTCAAATGAATCTGAGCATAACTGAACTAAGATAAGAGTGAGCTAGTGTTGTTTAATGTTATTTACTAATTTACTCATTCATTATATGTGTGTGTGTGCGTGTGTGTGTGTGCATACATCCATGCGTGAATGTGTGTGTGTGTGTGTGTGTGTGTGTGTGTGTGTGTGTGTGTGTGTTTAAAATAATTAGTCTTACACAACTGTGAATGTTGTTGCTACACATTTCTTCCAGTAATATATTCCATTGGTCTATTGCTCTGTCAGGAGTTCTCCCATAAACAGCCAGTGACCTTATCTATGGGTATGCGGTTCCAGGGCTCCCTGTATCTACAAAAAATGCAAATGTTCACGATAAGAAGGGTAAGTGATGTAATTTTACCCTCCAAGTGTTTGTAACTTCAAACCCCACCTACATATGTACCAAAGAACTGATAAAATCCTTAATTCATATTGATTACAGTATTCTAGCAAACTGTATACCACCATAAGAATGAAATTTTGGTTAGGGCTATTTATGACCAATTCTCAGTGAGTAAGGCTGATGTAGTGAACTAATTTTGTGAAGCAAACAAGTAAATTTTGTGTAGTTATTTACTCAGCAATTCGGTAATAATGGCAATATATCGCCACATAATGAAAACTCTCTATTGACTTACAGAACCTCATCTTAAC
Source organism: Eriocheir sinensis (assembly GCF_024679095.1). Lineage (NCBI taxonomy): Eukaryota > Metazoa > Arthropoda > Malacostraca > Decapoda > Varunidae > Eriocheir > Eriocheir sinensis. The sequence continues at coordinate 54,633 of NC_066559.1, read as the reverse complement.
CTAATGAATATAAAAGTGATTACACGACAAAAACTTAAGATTGCTCACTGCTTAGTAAACAGCCACACTGTAAGCCCTTTATTATTATTATTATTACTGTAAGATGGTTAAATTATGAACTGGATTATGGCGAAAATAAATCATGAACTGGCATCACTCTCTCGTCACCTCTGGGCTTTACTCGTTGGGCAGTTCAAATCACCACTCAGACAGCACACAACGTCCACCTCTCTTGCCACCTGTACTTCCAGCAATTCATCAGGTCAAGCTACGATACCTGTTTTATTTCACACCAACCCTAAGAGACCTAACAAGAATGGTGTCAACCTAACAACACCATACCATTTACAGTCGTCCATCAAATAGTGCGGTTTCCAATAGTTCGATTTTGGTTTTAAATGGACTGTCATAGAAGATCTTTTAAGGATTTTTAAATTTCTTGCTCGTCAGGAAATTTAAAAATCCTAAAAAAAATCTTCTATGAAAATCCACATAAAACCGAAACCGAACTATTGGAAACCGCACTATTTGAGGGTCGATTGTATTGTCCAGTAACACAGCGCACTAACCTATCTAAACGTATAGCATAATAATATACAATGTGTAGAGCATCTTATAATTATTAGTAATGAAATCAAAATGAGACAAGGCAGGAGGGTTGTCCATGTCAGAAAACTTAGGGTCTGATAAGCACCCGTTTAGGTCTCATGATGAGGTGGGTGAGGGTTGAGACAAGATGGTAGGCCGCAGTAAAAGTATTAATTAAACAGAGAAAATTAATCACAGAAATAGAAATAAACAGATGCTTAAATGAAACGACAAAAATAAGGTATTATAACAGAATCAGTTTCCTCCAGCTAAAGAAACTGAGAAAGAGCCGTACTTACCTGATTAATAATGAAAATGTGATGGTTTTTGTGCTGGCTGCTTAGAAAGTTATGAATGTGTGGAACAAACTCAACTAACTCTTCAAAGCGATCTCTGGAATTGAAAAAAAAAATGATTATATAACATTTGAAGTAAATCATTGCTATTTGGAATAAATAAATAAATCTTTGCAATTTGTGCTGTGTGATTATGTTCCAGTAATAGTTGGGAGTTTGATATGGGCTGAATATTCTCTCTCTTCAACCATCCACACAGCATTAGACTCTCTCTCTCTCTCTTCAACCATCCATCCAGAACAACCATCCACACAGCATTAGACTCTCTCTCTCTCTCTCTCTCTCTCTCTCTCTCTCTCTCTCTCTCTCTTCAACCATCCATCCAGAACAACCATCCACACAGCATTAGACTCTCTCTCTCTCTCTTCAACCATCCATCCAGAACAACCATCCACACAGCATTAGACTCTCTCTCTCTTCAACCATCCATCCAGAACAACCATCCACACAGCATTAGACTCTCTCTCTCTGTTTGAAACTTGGGAATGAAGGAATCATATGAAATGATAGCCTTTTTGAGTTTATCAGAAAAATAGAAATTTAGTACCTCATCAACTTTATGGATTCTCAACTTACAAGGGACTTGGTGGGTGAGCTAAGAGAAGAGTACAATTTTGGGGAGGTCGTTTTGGATTTAATCCATCCCTATGGTGCTGTCTGAACTACTAAATGTATATTACTGGGCATGAGGCTCCTGTAAAGGTACAAAATAACACTGTAACGTACCAAAGTTAAGAGAAACTTCAGGGGGGGGGGGGGGTTCATGATAGTTATACAGTAGTGAGCATCTCAAATTGTAGGGATAGCAAAAAAATTCAACATCTAGTTTCTGCAAGCAACTTATTACTGATAAACCTGTATTTTAATGTCCTGTTGCTATCCTGCCCGCTCTGTCTCCCTTATCTTTCCTACTGCACCAGGTGATGCAGCTGATGAGGTTTCAGGCCCCGCTCCACTGCTAGTGCAGCGCCATACACAGATAAAGCACAATAAAATTCTCTTACGTAATGCATTCTCTCTCTCTCTCTCTCTCGTTTCTTTCTCTTTACTGCCCCTTTCTCAGTTTCTTCCTCTTCGTCCATCTTTCTTATGAGTTTCCTTCCATCCTTTCCATCGTTATTCCATTTTCCTCCATCTCAACCCCCATTTGGCTTCACTCCGCTTTCTTTCTCCCTCCCACCGAGTTTTTGCGAGTAGGTATCAACTAAACCTTCCATTCCATTCCACTCATTCATTCCTTAATTCATTCATTTGGCGAGTTAGTTTGTATAAAAAAGAAAAAAACAGTACACGTAATGTTATGAATGAATAGCAAGGTTTGTACTCATTGCCCATCTCTCTCTCTCTCTCTCTCTCTCTCTCTCCAGTTTAGAGGGTCTCTACTCCCATCCATCACATCTGTCTTGCCCATACACAGTTATTTTGACACAAACTTAATGGCACCAAACCTAAATGGGATGAGCAGAGCCACCTTGTGCTTGTCTTTGGAGAATGACTTGTGCTGAACACCGGAGGAGAGACTGTGCTGATGCTGACTACAGTGACACGAGTCTGAAAGAAGGGTTTTTTTTTTTAAACACTAAGAAGTATTTAGGACTAAAGAAAGACTTTTAGTAGACAACCACTATCCTACATATAATTTATGATCTTTATAATTTAATGACATGGATTTATTATCTGATTTAATCCAAACACACACACACACACACATGGCACCAATACTTTTCCTAGTATATATAAATGATATGCCGGAGAAAGTAAGCAGTTACATGAGCTTGTTTGCAGACGATGCGAAATTGCTGAGACACATAAGAAAAAGTAAAGACTGAAATTCTGCAAGAGGACCTAAATAAGATTTGGGATTGGAGTAAGAAATGGGAGATGGAGTTTAATGTGAAGAAATGTCATGTAATGGAAATGGGAAAGAGTGAAGGGAGACCAAAGTGGACATATAGAATGGGAGATGGAGAAATATTAAAAGTTCAAGAAGAGAGAGATCTGGGAGTGATAATACAAGATAATCAACAGTCAGAGAGTCATGTTAATAGGATATTCGGAGATACGTATAGAATGGTAAGAAATATAGGAATAGCATTCCACTACATGGATAAAGATATGATGAAAATGATGATTACCACTATGATTAGACCAAAGATGGAATATGCGGAAATTGTGTGGTCTCCCCATAAGAAGAAACACGTGAAAAAACTAGAAAGAATACAAAGGATGGCAACGAAGATGGTTCCAGAACTGGAGGGATTGTCATATGAAGAAAGGTTAAAGGAAATGAACCTGCTAACATTGGAACAAAGAAGAGAAAGGGGAGACCTAATACTAATTTATGAAGTGTGGAATAAAATGGAAAAAGTAGACAATGAGGAGTTGCTACTAAGAGAAGTAAGAAACACCAGCAACACACAAGGACACAGTAAAAAATAGAGAAAAGGAAGATGCTTGAGACAAAAAAATATAGTTTCCCACAAAGAAACATAGAGGTTTGGAACAGACTAAGTGAAGATGTAGTATCGGCAAAGAGTGTGCACAACTTTAAGGAAAAACTGGACAAGTACAGATATGGAGACGGGACCACACAAGCATAGCTCAGGCCCTGTAAAATTACAACTGGGTAAATACACACAACTCCACCTCTCACCCAGTCAGCCAAGGTTAATGCCTCACCCAAGCTCCTTGAGTAAGGGGGATGGATTGTGTTGTGAGGTCCCAGCCATGCCAATACTGATCACTATGAGTTTTAAGCTCTTTCTGGGAGGGTACTGGCTGGTGATCATGAGTACAAAATCAGACATTGTGGTGAATTACACACATGTAAGCAAGTATGCAAGCACACACACACACCTGTTTGAGAGTTGCTGGAAGGCACAGCAATGTAAAAGAAGAACATGACAGTGAGACCAGCAGCCCAGAGGAGGCTGGATGGCCTGCGGAGACGTATCATGTTGGCAACGGCTGTCCACACCTCCCACACCAACCACACCTGAAACACATGCATATACCCCATTTTGTCCACATCCTCAGAGAGAGAGAGAGAGAGAGAGAGAGAGAGAGAGAGAATTCTTATTGTTACCTTCTAGTGCAGGGCTACTCGATTATTATGAACAAAAGTCAAGTTAGACAAGTTCAAATGTATGCAGAGGGCCAGATAAATAATGTAGCTGGATCCCAGGGTCCAGGAGTAGAAAAATATAATTAAATAACAAGGAGGTCCTGGCAACATATTCTTGTAAAGGTATATCCTTGACTGACTGTTGGGCCTACGATCAGTCAAGGAAATACACTTGCAAGAATCCATCACCAGGACCTTCATGTTATTTAATTATATTTTGCTACTCATGGAGCCTGGGGTCCAGCTACAAATCTCAGAAGGTCCAGATTCAGACAGTGGGCTGCCAGTTGAGTAGCCCTGTTCTAGTGATTACAAAGTAAATGCAGACCCCCAGCTGAGTCCCTGCTGGTCTTACCCTCACGTGCTGGGGGTGGTGAGGGGCAGTGGGGGAGAGGGAACTGTGTGTCTCAGGGGTTCTTGAGGCTCCATAGCGAACACATTTTCTCACACTCAGATCGTCATGTCTGTGGGATGAGAATATTGCAGAAGTAGAGAGATGTACAAGGTTACATAGTACACTTGTCTCAATATTTTTCATTAACTGATTTTTACAGAAAGAAAAGTTCATTAGTAAATGATTCACAATAGCATAACATGCTTAATTAAGCACCTGGAATTGAAAAAAAATGGCAGGCACTTTGTGTCTGCCATAGACGCCACGTCCTTTGTTGATATGTAATGCAAGTCTTCAAATAACTTGTTTTAGTTAATTTTTCTTAAATGTGCTGGACAGAGTGTGGTAAAAGTCTGGGACAAGTACTGAATACTGGCAATTGCCAGACCAATAAATGTCCAGGAATGGGCCGTGGCCCCCCAGACTGTAGCAATTCTCGATTCCTGGACTTTTGTGAGGGGGTAGAAGTGCAGGAACTTTGTGTAAACAAACCATTACACTATTCACAGCAGGATATTTGGAATGTCATCTCATTACTTAATCAATATTACTAATATTATTCACATGGTCGTAAGAGCAAGCGGTCGTAAGCCGCATACATCGTAACTTGAGCACTACCTGTATGTAGAATGCATAATTCGATGTCATGTAATATTTTATTACCTTACATATATATTTGCATAAGGAGCACAAATTATAAATTCTCTCTTGTTATATCTAATGTGCATCAATAATCTATTTTAGCAACAGTTGCACTCCAGAGTTTGACACTTTTTTTTGGACAGATCCTATCAGTCCAAGCAGTTACTCACTTCGGCAACGGCCAAGTACACTTTCTTCAAGCTGAAATAAAATGGTTATGTCAGATAAACTGCTGTGGTAATAAGCAGCTTTGGTTAAGACTGTTTTTAAGAATTCCTCAGCCAAAGTAAGCCAAAATGTGTCTGGATCTGGATTAATAATGCGCAGGGCACCTTTCAGGTGCATAACACGCTGATATGATATGACGCCTAACCAAGCCTACCTAAGGTAAATATTTGACAAGTCATATCATGGTCATTTTTCATTTGCACAACAAATGATGACTCAAAACACTTGAAAGAGCTTAACCCGTCCACTGCGACTAGCACGGATTTGGCTTTCACTGGTAGCCTGATAACACATAGTCACAGGTCTTTCTCTGCCTCTGTGGTGGATAGTGGAGTGTTTCCTATGAAGTATTGGTATGCTGGATATCCCCTCCTAAGGTGCGTGACTTTACATTTTCCTTCATTGAATTGTAGCAGCCACTTATTGCTCCACTCGTGTAGCTTGGTAAGGTCTTCTTGTAGGAAAGTCGCAGTCAAGGGGTTAAAACTATCAAATGGGAGAAAAATAGCACCAAAGAAACAGTAAACAGCAACAAAGGAAAGCAATACCATAAGGTCTTCTGGGTGTAATTCTGGAGTAATCATAGTACGTAGGAAATACTTAACCTTCAGTGACATACAAATAACAACAGTGAAAAAGCACTCTTACACCGGCACCATTCCTCTCTCTCTCTCTCTCTAAACACACACACACACACACACACACACGAGGAAATTGACCATAACAGCTGCACTCAAGCGATAAGATACAACACATGTAAATATATATAAAAAAAAAAGATAAAAAGTCGTCCTCTACGTACGGTCTCCCTTCTACACTGTACCTTCCCCCTATCAGCACTTCACACACTTTGGAGCATTAAGTATTAAGTAACATAAGTAGGTAAAGCCTGCTACACCCACCTCAAGACTGTCATCTGGCTGTGTCCCCTTCTCACATGGCGCGTCCTCCTCACAGCTCGCTCCAGAGACTATTTGCATGTCCCGACGCGTCTATAGCACTCTGCGAGGCGACTGTTATAGACATGGAAGCGTTTTTGTTACGGGGTTGTCTGTGCAAAAGCTCGGGTCCGCCCCTCCATGGTCCCCAGCCTGCTCTTGCTCTTGCTGTACAGGTGACCCGTTGGAGAGTCAGGCCTTCATATCGCCCAGGGACAACGTTGCCATATTGTCGTACTCTGTCTCTTATGTTTGCCGATTTCCGACCCCAAAACTGTTCTCATCACCAAAATAACTGCTTTCATATATGGTTATCGTTAAAATGGTTAATCATATGTGTTTCTTGGGAATAGTTATGGGCGAGATACCGGTAAATACGATCCTTCGAGTACGATAATCTGGCAACGGTGCCCAGGGATGCCACGATATCGTACTCACCAAACTAGATTTTCCCATATATAACGCATAATGACTGCGCTAAACCCCCTATAACTAACACTTCTAGCAATAAATATAAATAGTTGTCGTTAGTTTTGTGGGTGGGACATTTTTTAGCCTGAAATCGGGAAAAATGAGAAGCTGAGAACGACAATCTGGCACCGTCGAGCCTGCCTGCCTGCCTCAGCCACCACCACCACCACTCCCGTCCCACACGATCTCTGCGTGTAACGAAACACACGAGAAATCAATCCAAACAAGGAAAGGTTTTGCCGGCGCCGGGGATCGAACCAGCGACCAGCGAGACGGGAGAGCCACTCCTTTACCAGTCGGCCAAAGAGGTACAGTCGACGATAGAGCGTAGTGTCACGGTTTTCAGAATGTTTAGCCTGGTGGCGGTATCTGGCAACTATACCACGGTGGCGTATTCACTGGCACCGTTACCAGATTGTCGTACTCAGGGCATTTTATTTAAGGGGTTTTGACGGCTAACTATTGCCAAGAAACATCAGGCATTAACTAGTTTAACGATAAATATAAATGAATCTGGTTATTGGGGCCCAGGAGACAGTTTTTGGGTCGGAAGTTGGTAAAAATGAGGCTGAGTACGACAATCTGGTAACGTTGTTCACTGGGTGTGTACAGTGTGTGTGTGACCGTGAAATTATAATATTGTATAATATTATATTATATTATAACATAATGTAGTTAGATTACATGAATTCAATTTAGAAATGCGATAATGAATGTCTTCTACGTGACGATGATGACGACGAGGTTAAAAGGCAAAATAATCTCCCTTAATAAGTGCAGTATATTTTTAAATGTATCATAGTTTGATAAACATCTTAGAATTGCTCTTGACTAAATTTGACCGAAACTAAAAGCTCGTGTCAAAATGTAGCGACAGAGCCTAAAGAAAAAATATTTATTAAGCGTTAGCGATGGGCACTTTTGATAAATATCTATCTTAAAATTATGGTCAGTGCACCTGTGACCACCGATCACCACAACAGTACGATATCGATAGAATGTAATAATTTTCATGTCGCGTGGAGGGGTTGCCAGATGTCGCTTTCTGAACGAAACTTACTGGACAGAGTGTCACTATTCTGTTGCCGACTGTACCCCCCCCGCAGAGTGAGTTATGGGAGGCAACGATTATCCTTATCACTGAAGAAAATGCCAGTTAACAATTTGCAAAGATACAATAGTAATTTATAATAAAATAAAATTCATGAGGTTATGTTCAGTGGTTTCTATGAAATATGAGCGTAAGTGTGGCGTTTTTCACAGTACGCGAGAACAGTTTGAAAAAAAAATAGTTCTCCACCAAATAATATATATTGCTGTGGATAATCACCAGTATGCATATAACTTACTGTAAAAATTTGAGCATCCTACCTCAAATACAAACAAAATTAGGTCTATTTTCATATTTTCGCCTCTGAAACGTAGTCCTGTCCTTAGGTACTTAAACTGCAGCTGATACACAGATAGAGCTTTTAGAAAGAATATTGCCTCCAAAATCAGAGCACCATCCAAGGAAAAACTAGCAGTATATCAAATGTTAAGAGTTCTCATTGATGAAACAGGAGGGTGAATCTCACAAAAATAATGTAAAGTCTTTTTCAGCTATTTGTCAGATGCTGGTTTTGACACATTTCATGATTATTTTATAGAAAATTATCTATGTGAGAAAAGGATTCATTTGTGGCCACAATGCTTTCGCAGTGGTGCAACTCTTAACACAAATAACCACTTAGAGAGTAGGCATAAACTTTTGAAATATGTGTATTTAAATGGTAAAAAAGTAAAAATATTAGATTACACATTGTTAGCTTAAACAGAATGGTGAAGGAAAAACTTTTCAAGAGAATGGTTGACTTGATGAACCAAACTGGAGAACATTTCAGTGAAAGACACAGAAAACGTATGCACCTAGAAGTCACTTTTTGTTTTTTAACTTTTCAACCTGAGGCGCCAGTAGGCTTTTTTCATTGGCCTGATGCTCGGCCTCAGCCCGTTATGGTGCAGGCATGTATTTATAGTGGCGCCATTTTGCTTTGCTCATACTCTCCCTCGGAACTCATCTTTGATCATCTTTGAAGCAAGAATCTAGAGTCCGGGATGATAAGTAGTCTTCGGGACAGCATGTGGATAGTCTTAGGCCACCCGGCCGAATGTTGAAAAAAAGTCTTGACGTCATCAAATTCATCCTCAAGGCTTGGCACAGCTCACCCAGCAGTCCATCCTCCCTCTCGGGCTTGTCGATAAATGGGTACCTGGGGTAACCTTAGGAAGGTAAACAGTGATGACCCCGATGCCACACCTGCTCGATCATGTCCCGGGGTAGCAGTTTCTCACCCAGCAGTGCCAGCACAGACTAAAGGGCCAATGAAATGGAGATGAGTACCGAGGCCAAGCACAGCAATAGCGTATTTCCCTGACTTGATAAATCCTAATTACATTATTTAATTTGACTGAATTAACTTGTAAATCCCAATTGCATTATTTAATTTGACTGAAAGGTGTGTATAGATATACGAATATGTGTGTGGAGAGGGAGAGGGGGCAGTCAGTGCGTTCTCTCTCCTCAGTAAAGAGAGAGAAAAAAAAAGTGGGGTGGTGTGGAGCGGACAAGTCCTGTACTGTCTCACTTTTCCCCGATGACGCCAACAAAATTAACCCTCTCGCGAAGTTTAAATGTTTTCTTTTCCGCGCTCATTTCAAACATCGGGGTTTCTCGCCGGTCGAGGCAGATTTTTTAGCGCGACGAAAAATTTTGTTTCTCAGCTACTTTCTTCCCCCAAACCTGCATTTATCATTATACATATTATATCAATGGCTTCCTTATTTTTTCATGAATCAATAAAGAAATAATAATAGTAATTCATAGGACCGTTTATGGACATGGAATAAAGTGCGCATAAACAGTTTTTCTACTTAGGTTATGTTCCCACCTCCATAACTAAAACCTTTGTGGGTCAACTTTTCAAGGTAGATGTATTTATAATAGCAGAATTTTTTCAGGATTCTTATGGTTCCTTCAAATCTCCAATCGGACAATTAGCCCCATGAAATATTTGCGGAAAAGTAAAAATATTGAAAAAAAGTCCGTCTTTCATTTGCTTACGTAATTCACAAAATATAATACGCTACAGCCTGTAAAGAGAAAAAAATACAAATTACACCCAATCAAATCACAGTATTGCACTATATAACGCTATTATCACTGTTATGCGGTGGGCGGCATGGGTGCGCGCAAACCCACAGCAGCGAGGCGTACAGAGTGACTGCTGAGAGATTAATCTGAAACTGTCTTCGTTTTCTCAGCCGCACTCAAATCTGTGGACGCGGAGAGTGTTGCCAATTAGTTAATTTCGGAGAAGGTGAGGAAACTTGCCCTCAAAAAAAAAAAAAAAAAAAAATGACGCCATTGGAGTGAATATAACTATTTAAAAGTAATATTTTTGTTCAAATGGACCCCAATGGGACGGTGCACTTTGGCCCTAAAAAAAATTACACGTCATTGGTGTCCCGGCGCGCGAGAGGGTTAATGTCCACAGCTTATCCGCAAATACTATTGTTTCCGATAGTATCATTTGCTCGGAAAACCGCAAACACTGAGTTTTTGTTTGTGTTTGTGTGTGTGTAATTCACCTCTTGGTATGCAGCGGGTCTCTCTCGAGACAGCCAGTCGTTCCCCTACGGAGAAGCATAGCTCATAGTACCGATCTTTGGGTAGGACTGAGACCACTCACACACAACATACCGCGACGACGAGGTCACAACTCCTCGCCTGACGTCGCGTCGCGTACCTACTCACTGCTTATTAATATAGGTCAACAGGGGCTACACGTGAAAGAAGATAAACCCAACTTATCTTCACCCGGCCGGGGAATCGAACCCCGATCCTTCTGGTTGTGAGGCAGACGCTCTATCCACTGAGCTACCGGGCCGTGTGTGTGTGTGTGTGTGTGTGTGTGTTTAACTTACTGATTCCAAGAGTATCAACAGCTCGGTAAACCGCAAAAAGTGTGTGTGTGTGTGTGTGTGTGTGTGTGTGTGTGTGTGTATGTGTCCTCTTTTTTGTCCAATATCACTTCATACCTAGCCTTGGTTCAGTGCACATCGTCAAGTAGCTACGTGTCTTTGGTGAGTACGCTCCGAGAGGACTATGTAGTCAAATCCAAAAGTCCTTGAAGTGCTTGAGTGACAAAGTAATCGACAAAAGTTCCCTCTCGATAACGGAATGTCGAGTTTGACCGAAGTTAAGTGCTTAAGCTAACTGGAAGATAATTTGAAGTGGCTGACTTGTCTCCCTTTTTGAAAATCGGCGTCACATTAGCTACATTCCATAAGCTGGGCACATACCCAGAATATACCAACATCAAAAAGATATTGGTTAGTGGGCCACTGAGGACCTCCTTGCATTCTTTCAGAACCCGCGGAAATATTTCGTCTGAACCTGGTGATTTGTTTTTCTTCAGCCTACCAATCTCATCCTGGACTACCTGCCTAGTGATGATCACATCCCTCAACTTGTCGTTATCTTCGCCCTCATATACCTGAACTCTCTCCGGAATGTTTGTTAGATTCTCTTGGGTGAAAACTGAGAGGAAGTAGTCGTTCAACATTTGAGTCATATCTTCTCCATTTTCCACGAGCTCACCTGTGTTTGTTTTAACTTGTCCAATTCTCTCCCTTGTTTTCGTTCTGTACAATTTAAAGAAGCCCTTGGGATCGCTCTTGGCCTCGTTGACAACACTAATATCGTAATTCCTTTTTGCTAGGCGGGTGTTTTTCTACATTGATCTGGCTAGTTCAACATATTACCTACCCCTGAGGTGGGTTTTCCCATCCTTTATTTTCCTATAAATTCCTCTCTTTAAAGTAATCTCATCCTTATGCTTACGGGTCATCCATTTAGGGTCATTATTTTCCTATCTACATGCTTATTAAGGGCTATGCAGTCTCTAACCCTCTGCTATTACTCTAACTAAGTCATTGAAGGTCATTGCTACATGGCTTCCCTGACCATCTGGTTCCAGCCCTTGGATCCGGCCCTCATTTATCCCGAGGGTTCCCCAGTTTACCTCTTCAAGGTGTCTCCAAGGCGGTCGGGACTGTAGGGTGCAGAACTAACTGCTCTAGATCGTTGAGGAGAGCAAAGTTGTAGGCTTGTTCACCAGGCTGGTCAGTGAAAGACGATGAAAGCCAATGATGGTGGTGAACATTGAAATCTCCTATAATGGAGATTTCAACGAAGGGAGAATGAATTCAAATACAAAAAGAATTTTACATAGTTGGTAGAGTTTGGTGAGAAATAAACAGCACAGACGTTTTTAGTAACAGAGTAACAATTAAGTCATAGCCAGATGGTGGAAAACTTAGAAGAGCCAAGGTCGTGGGCACGAGAGCAAGTGATGTAATTGCGCACGTAAACGCAACATCCAGCTTTGGATTGAAATTTAGGATAGAGAGAGTAGGAGGGAACAGAGTAGAGATTGCTGTCAGTAGCCTCCATGACCTGTGTTTCGGTGAGGAAGAGAAGGTGAGGTTTAGAGGAGGAGAGATGGTGTTCCACAGAATGGAAGTATGTGTGTGTGTGTGTGTGTGTGTGTGTGTGTGTGTGTGTGTGTGTGTGTGTGTGTGTGTGTGTGTGTGTGTGTGTGTATACCTCCTTATGCAACTAATTCTGGACATATTCTTATTCGCCGCACTCCCATCAAACGGTTCTCCTGTCAACCCTCTGACATCCTATGTAACACCTTTACCACTACCACCCTGACTTCTCTTAACCCTGCCCATTAATTGTGAGACTGCTTCAGTCCATTAATCCCTACGTTCTCCCCGTCCCTTACCACAACAATGGGGTATGTTCATCCTTACCAGGTGTCACTACCGACTATGTCTTTGGGCCCTCGAAGTTAGAACTTTTTTCAAATTATCGTAAATTCCTTGTGTTTCTCTGGGACCTGTAAAAGTTACATTCCAATACAATGAAAGACACAATTGTTAATAAAAATGTAGTTGATCATTCTCGTTGATTTATTTATTGGTGAACGAGAGAAAATAAATGACCGTGGGAAGCTCCTCCTTATTGAAAATCTTTCTTGCATGAAAGCCATGCAAAGTCAAGCAGAATAAGACTTCTTTATTTTTTTTTTATTTACGTTACAGTATTTACGAAGTACCTGCTTTGTGTGTATTAGTTTCGCCTTTGACAAAATTTATCAAAAACATTAGGGCGTCAGGAAACTCGACATAAACCATTGTTTGATCTCCGTGGCTGCCACTGGCTTCCGCTCCCAAAGTGTTATACTCCCCCTTCAATTCCTGGACATAAACGTCATCACCTTTGACCTGCGTACCCTCCTGGTAGCGGCAGGCATTCATGCAAGGTCTTGGTCCATCCCACACGACAAGCAGCAGTCAGCTGAGGCCAGTGGCCTCACGGAGAGCCAAACACCTAGCCGTCCTTATGTTGTGACGATTTCCGTCGAGTTACTTGACTCCCTAAAACGTTTCTTGATAAATTTCGTCGAAGACAAGACTGATATACACAAAGCAGATACTTAGTAAATTTTGTGATATAAACACATTTTTAAAAAGTCCAATTCTGCTTGATTTTGCCGGGCTTTCATGCAAGAAAGATTTTCAATGAGGATGAGCTTCCCACGGCCATTTATTTTTCTCGTTAATCAATAAATCAATCAATGATCAACTATATTTTTATTAACAATTATGTCTTTCATTGTATTGGATTGTTACAGGTCCCAGAGAAACACAGGTAATTTATGATAATTTGAAAAAAAGTTCTAACTTCGAGGGCCCAAAGACATATGGTCGGTGGTGACACCTTGTAGGAATGAATATACCCTTTTGTTGTGATATGGGAGAAGCTTCCAATAATCATTTATTTTCTCTCGTTTACCAATATATAAAACAACGAGAATGACCAACTACATATTTATTAATAATAGTTTTTTTTATTGTATTGGAGTGTAATTGTTGCACGTCCCAGAGAAAACACAGGTAATTTACGATAATTGAAAAGGAGTTCAAGCTTCGTGGGCTCAAAGACGTATACAGTCTATACTCACGTCGGGAGAAGACTGGCGAGCTGATTTCAACTGAGTCTGAAGCAAACGAGGTTGAGATTATCTCTGGTATATTTATCGATTTATAATGTATGTTGCATATACTGAAGTGTTTATATACGACTCGTTGGCAGTCCGTCAATACCTTGTGAGACACGCTGCCTGGCTGAGGGAGGGAATGATCGGCCGAGGAGTTTAGCAGTCAGTGATGCAAGGAATAAGGGACTTCGAAGCTATGACTGCGGCTGCGTCCCCTCAACTTCACCATGGGGAAGATGGTAAGAGATCAACCTTAATTTGTGAGGCTGTACGAAGGGTAATTATATGACAAATATATAAAAAATCAGGGGTAAGTAGATTATTTCTTTTCTTTACATGAATTGCATGATTAGATATTTACTTCAAATTTCGAGTGAAATCCCCTGAAACAAAAGTTAAAAACACGCTTGAAACATTGCTGAAATATAACACTAAATATTTTTACAACCTTTTTTTAAATCTGTCTAAAACTAGCAATTATATAACAAAAAATGATTTAAGTGGGGACTAGACACACATGATTTAGGGCAGCTTTCACAGTCACTTTCTTTGATCGTTACCAATGGCGGCGATCGACGCTATAGTTTTCCACGTGAAACTGGCCTTTGGGGTAGTGACGGCTGCAGAGGAAGCAAGAGGTGTTGAGAGTGTGTGGTAAGGTGCGGGGCTAGGCTAACTCCGCAGCCGCCACTACCCCATCGGCCGGTTTTACGTGGAAATACCATAGCGGCGATAACAGCCATTGGTAACGATCAAAACGAACAAAATAACTGTGAAAGCGGTCCCTAATCTGCAATGAATTAACGAACCAACAGAACGAGTTGTCGCGGTAAGGGTGAACAATGGTTATCAGGTGTATGTGGTGAGGTGACGAGCATTTTATAATCTATCGCAATGTGTGTGAACGCTGATTCATGCAGTGTGCAAATATGAGCGGGCGTGTCATGCAGATTTCCACAGCAGCATAGAACTGGAAAACTTATATAATTGTGATAGATCAGTATGATACTATAGAAAAAGAATAGTAATTGGAGTATACATCTTTCCATCATTGAGTGTGTGGTGAATTTAAAAATCTAGAATAATGATGACTTAAGTTTAACATTAGAATACAATTTTGGCTTTGGGTACCTTTATTTTTAATCAACTATTTGTTTGTCGGTGTAACATTAATACTTTTACCGAGGTCTCTCTCTCTCTCTCTCTCTCTCTCTCTGGCTGACTGACTGACTGACTGACTGGCTGACTGACTGATTGACTGACTGGCTGACTGACTGACTGACTGACTGGCTGGCTGGCTGGCTGACTGACTGGCTGGCTGGCTGACTGGCTGGTTGACTGACTGGCTGGCTGGCTGGCTGGCTGACTGACTGGCTGGCTGGCTGACTGACTGGCTGGCTGGCTGGCTGGGTGGCTGGCTGGCTGGCTGACTGACTGGTTGGCTGGCTGGCTGGCTGGCTGGCTGACTGACTAACTGGCTGGCAGGCTGACTGACTGACTGACTGACTGACTGGCTGGCTGGCTGGCTGACTGGCTGACTAACTGGCTGGCAGGCTGACTGACTGACTGACTGACTGGCTGGCTGGCTGGCTGGCTGACTGACTAACTGGCTGTCAGGCTGTCTGACTGACTGACTGACTGACTGGCTGGCTGGCTGGCTGACTGGCTGACTGACTGGCTGGCTGGCTCTCTCTCTCTCTCTCTCTGATATATATATATATATATATATATATATATATATATATATATATATATATATATATATATCTATCTGTGTGTGTGTGTGTGTGTGTGTGTGTGTGTGTATATATATATATATATATATATATATATATATATATATATATATATATATATATATATATATATATATAACACAACAGACAACAAAGTGTGGTAATCGACGGATTTAACTCAGAGTGTACGCCTGTCACTAGAGGCGTCCCCCAGTGCTCGGTTCTTGGCCCAGTGCTCTTCATTATTTACATCAATGATGTGGATGTTGGAATCAATAATCTCATTAGTAAATTTGCAGACGACACAAAGATTGGTAACTCGGTTCTCACTGACGAAGACAGACAAAGCCTCCAAGAGGATTTGCATAAAATTTCAGCTTGGTCTGATAGATGGGAGATGCCCTTTAATATAGATAAATGTCAGGTCCTTCAAGTTGGAACAAGAAATAAGTAGTTCGATTACGAAATGCGCGGCGTCAAACTCAAAAGCGTTCAATGCGTCAAGGACCTGGGTTTAAAAATCGCGTCAAACCTCAAATTCTCACAGCAATGCATCGATGCAGCAAATAAAGCGAACAGAATGTTGGGCTTATTTAAAAGAAACTTTTTATTCGAATATAAAGAAGGAATACTTCCACTCTACAATCGTTTAGTCAGACCCCACTTGGAATATGCGGTACAGTTTTGGTCTCCCCACCATGCAAAGGACATTGCTAAATTAGAAGGTGTTCAGCGTCGGGTAACAAAAATGATCCCTTCCTTGCGCAACAGACCCTACGACGAGAGGCTTTCCACCCTTAACATATTCTCTCTTGAGAAACGTCGCTTCCGTGGAAAACTGATCGAATGTTTTAAAATAGTTAATGGATTTACGATTGTGGACAAATCAAAATTGTTTGTGATCGATGACTGCGAACGAGGAATAATGACACAAAACTTGAATGTAGACAAGTAAATTCAGACTACACCAAATTTTTCTTTACCAACGTTGTAGTGCGAGAATGGAATAAGCTCCCACCTTCAGTGGTCCAGTGTAACACGATTGATGCCTTTAAAAACAAGCTCAACCGACACTTCCTTCAACTTAATATTAACTAGAGTAGAAATGCAAAGTTTTGGAGCAATCTGATGAATGTAGAACCACTTAAGTTTAAGGACAGATCACCTAGTCTCGACCAAGGAGTCTGTGTGGTCTGATGAAAATGAAGACTGTGCAACCTTATACATTAGGCTATTAAATAAAGATGAACTTATAACCCAACCTAAAGGATTTCCTAGCTGAAGACCCTTCACATGAGCAAATAGTAATCTAACCTATCACCGCTGAATTAGTAATATTTCCCCGCATTTTAAAATCTCAGAAGCGAGTAATAATAATAATGGAAACGGTTACCAGAGTGATGATTAGCAAATACAGTATAATGTATTAACAAATAATGTGTTAACTTTTAGAGTGAGTTGGGTGTGATTCTAGAGTTTTACCAAGACAGGTATGGCTCACCAAAAGCTAGCTTCTGTTTATCTAAACTCTTGTAACACGTCCAGTCTATTAGACTGTGGCCTTGATGAGACTGTGAAATATCCATTGTGAGTCTGTAATAACAGCTAGAGCCCTGTGGGAGAGATCACACCCAATAATTTTGGACATGAGGGCCACAGCTTCCCTCATCAGCTTCGATGTCTGGACCTGAGGTGAACAATTGTTTCAGTCCTTGTAGCTGTGTCTCTCTCACAATGATTTCCCTAGACAGTACAAAGGGAGGGCGGTTATGACAGCAAGACACACACAATGGCAGTGTGTGTGTCTTGCTGTCATAACCGATGGTTTCCTCCCAAGACGACTGACTGTTAGCACACCTCTAGCTGTCTTCACAGCGGCCTTGCAGTTAGTATATAAACTTTGTATCCCCTCTGTGCCATGTTGCTACAGTCGAAGGCTAGGCACCACCTCAAAAATAATAAAAAATGACCCGCGAGATACCATGTTTTGAAGTCGGCGCGGTGCTCGAAGGGTCAATAATGGCGCCAAGCAGCCTTATACACAGGGCCGCCTTTGTCGGGACTCTCTCTATCAAGGGACTAGCCGCGGCCTACTAACTCCGGTTATTTCTGCAATTTCTTTAATCTGGTGCCCTGCATCCTTTAGTCAAACGATCTTGGAGATAATATCCTTGGTTAGCTCTTTACCAGGCAAATTATGGAATAAGATCACAAACCACTATTGAGGGGAAACGTCGCAAAACAGAGCACTACTACCCCCACCAACCCACGGAACCCCACCCACTGCTTGCCAGTGCTCGGCGACTCATTTTGGAGAGTATTAATATTCGCGATATCACCACAAGCTCCAGGCGACGATTAAGCTGTTCTGGGTTGAGATATTCTCTGAAACACTTAAAAAGTTTGCCTTCTCACTTCCGAAACGGCTCAGCGACAAAAAGAAACGTCGTGTCATATCAGAGCTGTAATATTCGTTCGCGATATCAACCCGATAGAGAACTTTTGGCATGTTATAAATCATAACTTAAGAGGCAAGATCGTTGACATCCTCTCTAAGCTCGAAGCGGCGATTTGTCAGTTGTGGCCACAAATATCACTTGAAACACTTCAAAAGCTTGACCTATCACTCCCAAAACGACTGAGCGAAGTGACGTCATGGATGGCCAACAAAATGTTGAAGGTAAAAAAATTCCATTAGTGTTGTTTTAAATAACGTTTAGTAGAGGTGTGTGCGTGAGAATGTCACCGGACCAAGACTTTTAACGAGTAATATATATATATATATATATATATATATATATATATATATATATATATATATATATATATATATATATACATACATATATATCATGTACTTTCCTTCGCATTTGTTGTTATATGTTTGAGTCAGATGGCCTCTATACCGACAGAGTCTCTGCTGGAATCGTCCAAAGTGAACTATGGCACCGAGAGGACGGAGCAACACGACGGAGGCCCCACGCCAGATTTCAGGACCTACAGGGCAAGATTTTGGTTACTCGCGGTCTTCTCTTTGTTATGTTGGGTTCACGTAAGTCCTAATGCTGGAGATTCTCATGTCCATATTGCGACCGATTCTCTCTCTCTCTCTCTCTCTCTCTCTCTCTCTCTCTCTCTCTCTCTCTCTCTCTCTCTCTCTCTCTCTCACCCCGTAGCCTACGTTTGTTTTTATGTATTTTGTTCTCAGGTGCTACCTATTGCGCCGGTGGGCTTTCTTGAGGTGTCTATTGAATGACCCAAGCCTGTTAGTGGAGAAGGCATTTTTTTTATATTGGTTGCCGTGATGTATGACTTGCTTTCCCCATGCTGCATCCCAGTGCTCCACTTGAACGAAGTCGCTGAATTTAGGGTTGACTGAAGATCTGAGCAGCATGTGGGTAATTTTCCAACACTCGGCGATGGTTGAAAATTGTTACCGTGTATGGGTGTGACCCGAATCTATAGGTCCTCAGGCTCACCACGCCCGCACGCAGACCCATGGAGATAAGTCGACAATTGACCGTATCCTATTGGCGGAGCTCTGACGTGAGTTTCGACAGAGGATGCTTGCCGGCCATGTTGATCTCAAGGCGTTTAATTCAATGCATCTTGAGGAAGTCTGGGATTTCCTGCGACTGCGTCGGATTCCTGCAAGGACTATTGGCTCACTGATTGGACCGTATTCTGGGACTGAGTGTTGTGAAGTGTGTGTTTGGGGGAGGGGCTTGTGCAGCTTCTTTCCCGTGGACGCGGGAGTGAGGCAGGCCTGTATCCTTGCCCCATCGCTTTTCAACATGTGTATGGAATAAGTTCAAGCAGAACTGTGGACCAGAGTTATTGTGGAGCATCTATTGGCAATACCAGTGTCATTGATTTCGTTTTTCCCGATGATGTAGTAATCCTAACGAAGTCGCTGGATGTTCTGTTGATAGCTCTCGAGGCACTGCACGAGGAGGCGAAGCCCTTAGGAACCAAGACCAAGGTACAGGTGTTTGGAGGCTTGCTAGATGAAACATTACAGTCTGATCATGCGTGTGGCGAGGACACTGAGATCTTGGAAAATTTCACACAGCTTGGTAGCGTAGTTAAGAACAACGGTGGGTCTCGCCAGGAAGTCTTACGGCGGATTAGCTTGGCTCACGGTGTTATGGACTCGCTCAGCACGAGTATATGGCGTTGTCGATACCTGTGTAGAACAAAGATCCGGATCTTCAAGTCACTTGTGCTCCTTGTCTTACTCTATGGTTGTAGACATGGACATTAAATAGAGACATGGAGAGGCGGATTGACGCCCTTGGTAATAAATTATGTGTCTACGCAGAATCATGGGATATCGCTGGAATGACTGTGTCAAAACGGCAACTACTCCGTGAGACTGGTTCGACATAATTATATTACCTGCATAGTACGTCAACGCCAACTCCGACTATATTGGCATATGGCACGCTACCCAGAAGCTGACCCTGCTCAGCCATGTACTCCACTCCAACCAATTGCATATCTACCATTCTCACATCCAATACCACACATCCTTCATCCCCGCTGGGCCTCTTCACCTTGCTCTTTGCCACACTCACCCTTTACTGCACCCGCCTCCACATCTCAAAATTCCTACACCAGACGATTTAGCCTCCCTAGAATCTTTGACGTACGGTATCATTTTGATACCGTAGTATGGGCACCTTCAACTGAATCTATTATCATTATTATTATTATTATTATTATTATTATTATTATTATTATTATTATTATTATTATTATTATTATTATTATTATTAATATTGGGGAGGCGATGGCTGAGTGGTAGCGTGCCGGCGTCGCGTTCGGGAGATCCAGGAGGGACGTCGGTTCGAATCCTGGTCGGTACACAGCTGGGATCTTTCAGTCACCGCCGAGTGGCCTAAGACTACCCACATGCTGGCCTGAGGACCACCCATCAACCCGGACTCTTGATAACCTCTCCAAGTAGAGGCTCAAAGATGAGCTCCGGCGGGCAGTATGAGCCAATGCAAGATGGCGCCACAATGGGCTGGGCCGACCATCAGGACCCACCAGTGAGGAAGCCTAACGGCGCAATAGGTTACGATGTAAAAAAAAAAAAAAAAAAATAAATAAATAAATAAAAAAAAAAATTATTATTATAATTACTAAAGCTAGTCATTATTACTATCATTATCATCATTATTATTGATATTACTATTATTTTTGTTTTTTTCTAGAACATGCAATGGATTATTTGGGGTCCCATCAGTGAGAGTATGGAAGCCGCCTTCCCTGGCTGGGGCCCGTCTACCGTGGCTATGATGGTCAACTGGGGCACCATTATGTTCGTGCTGTTCTTCCTCCCGCTGTGCTGGTTCACTCAGCGGTACGGGCTGCGGGCAGGCGTGGTGACCAGCGCGGCCATCCTTGCCGCAGGCACTGTTCTGCGCTGCATCACAAGCACCACGCCAGCCTTCACCATGTAGGTTACTTTGGGTCTCCAGTAACTAACTATGTACTCTCAGTTCTTTATTATATGCTTTTGATCTTACTCAAATTTCTTAAACATAAATTATTTTGCCATAACAAGTAATTCTAACTGAGCAAAATCCAGGCATTGTTGTGTGTGTGTGTGTGTGTGTGTGTGTGTGTGTGTGTGTTTAGGGCAGTTTCTACGAGTTTCTGGCTTCAGAACGGAAAGAGCTGTCTTGTTCTTTGTTATCTGCCACTCTCTCTTTGGGATAGGTGTTCTGCCATCTTGACCGCCTTTGTGGACCACCACTACGCCTTGTTGTCCATGTGTCTTTAAGCTTTTCTTAGTCAATATGTTCAAAATTGCATGTGCATTGAAACATAAGTCACTTAATGTAGTTGCATTAGTTGGGTGCACCATGTAAACCAAGACTGTGACATTAGGAGTAGAAGCATTTCAGAATGTCGGATTTTATGCCCAAGCTGAGACTCCTACGATCAGGAAGAAAGGAGGCACACGCTGAGTCTCAAATCTAAGGAAAAGTGACTTGTCTCCATCAGGTTTCAACTAGTGAAAAATAAATAAGCGGTTAACAAGGGCAGCATTCTCTATAAGACCCACCTTTCATAGTATGCTTTGAGGGAGTATCTGGATGGTTGGTGTTGCGTTCAATAGTGTCTGAGATGGCGACTGATGCCTTGCAGAACTTCCGAAATAAATCGTGCAACATCCATAGTTTTCTAATTCCCTTTCATACTGAATCGATAGTTTGAAATTGATTCTCGTTTAATCAGCGTTTTACTGTATTTACTGTTGCTATATTGTAATTTTTTCAACTAATTTCTTCAGATCTGTAACCTCTTACATATAATGGTGGTGGTGGTTTAACTGTGGTGCACAACATTTTAACGCTCCTCACAATCCCACCCCGCGCCCCACAGCCTGTGCCACCTGAGCGGCATTGCAGTGGGCATCGCCAGTCCCGTGGTGCTGGCCGCCCCCACACTAATAGCCAGCGATTGGTTTCCCGTGAATGAGCGAACCACAGCAATGGGTCAGTCCCCTGGAACAGTTAATCTTTCTAATAGTACTGATAACACTCTATAGTAACTGAATATACCGTTTTACCATAATTTGGATTACTTCCTTCATCACTATGGACATCCTAACCTTTAAACAATGTTCTCATTTGATTAACACCTCATGTACCTATATACTGTGCTTACGAGTATAAAGACTATGAACAATTAAAATATATTCATCAAGTATATTACATGTAGGGATAATTGTCTTGCTTTAACCCCTGGCAGCCATCATGATCGGGGCTCACCAGATGGGGGGCGTCGCCAGCTACTTGGAACCCCTCCTGGTGCGGCAGCCTGGCCCCGACGTGACTCAAGCAGATATCAAGCAAGACGTGATGCGCCTCATTTATATTGGTAATCCTCTTCATCTCTGTATTAAATATCTTATTACCTAATGTAGTCATGCATAGACTCCAGCCCAGTTTTCTTGATATATAAACCAGAAAAGTGCTGACGCAGCACCGTTTTCGTTAGCTCCGATGGAACATTAATTCCGGAGCAAGCCGCACCTCTCCGAGGGTCACCTGAGTTAGGATGACGGACTGTAAGATTCTCTTGTTTCATGATTTACCTACTTTGGTGAAAAAATAAGCTACTTTAAAAGTAAATGACGGTTCTGCTTTCCAGGAGCGGGCATCGCGGCAGCCCTACTGGTAGCGGTGGTAATATATTTCCCATCCAAGCCTCCCAGCCCCCCATCGATCAGCTCCTCGGAAGGGAGGGTCAAGTTTCTACGGGGTCTGAAGGCTCTCGGCAGGTTTGTAGCGCCTTGTTTTCACACGCACACCAAGTAAAAAATCTGTAAACCAAAGTTATTTATTCATAAATTAAATGATCAACATGTCTCTTAATTAAGCTTGGTGATTTGCAAAAATATGAGTTTACTGAAAAATAAAAAGTAAGTTCAGCATTTTGGTTTTGTAATAATTGTGGAAATCGACAAGAATAAAGGCTAAGCTAAGCCGTATTCTGCGGAGACAAGTAGAAGCGGAACAACGTCACTACCGCAATAGTGTTCCCTCATACTGTTTGGTTCTCTGTTAAGGAACAAAAAGTTCATGGTGCTGCTGGTGATTTACGGCGTGTTCGTGGGACCCAGCGTCATGTGGCTCACAGTCATCAACTACTCCCTGCTGCCCCTGGGCTTCCACCAAGTGCGTTACTGTGTGTGTGTGTGTGTGTGTGTGTGTGTGTGTGTGTGTGTGTAAATATATGAATAAATAAATTTATACATACATACATATATTTAGATAGATAGATAAATAGATAGATAGATAGATAAGCAATTATATTCTTTAATGAAATATCCTTCAATACGAGCAGATTTACTGTGTCTTCCCGTGTCCTGCCTTGCCCCTCCCAGAGCAAGGCCATGTGGGTCGGGGCGGCTGGTGTGGTGGTCTCCAGTGTGTTGCCGGTCATCTCTGGTCGCCTAAATGACCTTTGGCAAGAGCACACCAAGACCTTTCTCATTGCACTAATGACTGCCACAGCGGCCTTCTTTTACTGGTTCCTTCTTCTGTCCTACGGCGTTCTGCCCGTTGATGACTGTAAGTGATTGCCGTAACTTTACTTGGGGTTTGAACTTGGTAGGAATGTTTAAAATATTTGCATTAGACAATAGTCATAATGATCACCTTTTCTGATTAAAATCTTTCTGCAGAGATCAATGTATGCATCGTAAAGATGATTCTAGTGACTTTCAAGTTAAGTACAGCTTAACCCAGGTTCTTCTTGGTATGCACTAATGACTGTGTGTGTGTGTGTGTGTGTGTGTGTGTGTGTGTGGTTGGGTGGGTGCGTGTGAGGTGTGTGTGTGTGTGTGTGGACTTAACATTACGTGTAAGAGGCTATAACAGCCATAATTTGCTGGACAAACCAACACAAGAGTTTTTGATCTGATGCTTCCAGCCAAGCTGAAGCATTATGACAGCAGTGCCTTCTCGGTGGTTCAAAGGCTGCATATAAGCGATAGGATGGAATGCAGATCCAAAGTGGGGCACATTTTCGATTCACTTTCCCTTCGCTGAAATCTGCACCTCAGGAGATTTTAGTGTTCACCAGCAGTCTTGAACTTTCTCTTCTTTCACTGACCAGACTGGGGAACAAGCTTACAACTTTGCTCTTCTCGTTGATCTAGAGCAGTCATTTCAGCACCCTGCACGTATTCCTGACCGCCTTGGGGACACGCCCGACCCTCTAGACCAGTGGTTCCCAACCTTTTTCTGTCGTTTCCCCCTTCATCAACTTCAACCACCCGGATTTCCCCCTTCATGTGGACGAGGAAAAAAGTACCCAAAACACGAAATTTACTTGCTTAATACACAGAGGAAAATGAAAACATTCTCGATCTGAGGAAATTGAAAGCTAACTGTAAGAATATAAAAAAAAAAAAACGAACGAAGCGACTTTTTTTCTTCAGAGGGTCCTGAGTTTAATAACACAAATAATATAATAAATAAGTAGTATCCAAACACAATATTTGCTAACTTAATAACACAAATCAGTCAATCAATAGCTCTGACGCCCCGTTTCTGCCAACTAATTGCTAGTAATTTATATTTCCTTCAGGTTAAATTTCCCCCTTTTTCATAAAATTAAGATTTTTATTAACCCGTCCGCTGCGATTGGCACAGATTTGGCCTTCACTGGTAGCCTGGTAACATATACTCCCAGGTCTTTCTTTGCCTCAGTGTTGGATAGTGGAGTGTTTCCCATGTGGTATTGGTATGCTGGACTTCCCCTCCCAAGTTATATGGCTTTACATTTTTCCTCATTGAATTGTAGCAGCCACTTATTGCTCCACTCCTGTAGCTTGGTGATGTCTTCTTGTAGGTGGTCCGCATCCAAGGGGTTAATAATGGGCGATCTCTCTTGAAGGGCAAGTGTATGTATCAGCTGTGGGAGGCGTATCCTGTAGCTACGCCACGGTGCCGCTCTTCATCGAGGTGAGCATCGACCTGGCGTACCCCGTGCCCGAGATCCTCGTGACGGGCACTCTGATCGCCGCCGACAGCCTAGCAGGAGCGTTCTTTCTGCTGCTCTTCAATATCCCTGATGCTGGTATGACACACACACACACACACACACACACACGCACACACACACACACACACACACACACACATACACACTCAATCACACAATCACAATCACACACACACACACAAAAAAAAAAAAAATACGGATGTAGATGTTAAAAGAAAATAAATTCTTCATCCACATTACTCATTAGCTAAAACATGGTAAAAATATTTAGTTTTTTTCATATTTCACTAAAAAACAAAAAAAAACGCAGCGGGTAAACATGTCGGACAATCCCTTTTCGAGTTATTTTGACTTTCCTAGTTTTAACCCATCACATTTTCATGATACTGTCACAAGCGTGTATATTGCAGAACACCTGTGGGTGACGTACACCCTCACGCTGGTCAGCGCCGTCACAGTCTTGCCGCTGGTCACCCTCAAGCTCCCTAAAACCAGGACGGACATCGACAGGAAGTAACGCAGCCCCGCCTTGATAAACCAGATGAAATTGCCTCCAAAATATGATCAAGAAAGACTCTACTCCAGGGCTTGATGGAAGCTGCATAAAAGTTCATTCAGTATCTTTCTGTTGTGGAATAGCGATTTCAAAATTAGCCTCTTTCAAGAGGAGGGTATCAGGACACCTCTCCTCCCGAAATTGACCTCTCTTTCGGCCACCTCTTTTGATTTTTTGTTGTTGTTGGAGCAGCGAGTAGCGGGCTTTTTTTATTATTGTTTCCTTTTGTTGTGCCCTTGAGCTGTCTCCTTTGTTGTAAAAAAAGAAAGAAAAAACCCGGGTGAGAGCTCACGCCCACCACCTTAGTTATACTGCCTTCAGGCCACGTCTTATTCATTATGACGGTATTGTTTTTGACTACCGCACATTTATTGGTGCTGTAAAACTATTTCGTTAATGCTAATATATTTTTGTGCATACTAAATGACAACAAAAACCAATTTTGATCGAGATTCCGCATTCTTATCACACCACTAATTCACTGATGTTTCTTTGCTTAATGTTTATCTGCCATTATCCAACACTAACATTCGTAGTATTCCTAATTTTAATACCCCATCACCATACACACCTCCACACCCTACACTCCTCACACCACCAACTCTCCCGTGACCCCAGACACGTCCTCACCTGCTGGCGTCGTCTCTGGAAGTGCCCTCTCTCCCGTCATCTCGACACACCTCTCTTTCCCCACGCCTCCAATTTCCGTGACGTAACACATATTTCCGCCTGCCCCCCTGGCTCCAGCGGATTAACATGAATCACTTCCTACTCCTCCTTTGTGACCTGATATTCATCTTTTCCTCCTTACTCCCCAACCTTAAACTTCTTACTCTGCCTACGCGTGACTTGGCATTAACCTTAAAAACAACTTATATTAACATAGAAGATACAAAGATACAGCAATGTATAACAATATATATATATATATATATATATATATATATATATATATATATATATATATATATATATATATATATATATATTCAACATCATTATTTCCTGAAAATGTGATCAACTCCCAACAGTCCTGCCTAAATTCATGTCTGCATCAAAGCTCAAAAGGTCCTCATACAGTCCAACAGGTATAATGTATTATAGTTGTGGCTCTGCTCGGTCCGGCCCCGATTTTGTTCGGTGTGGCGCAACCATGGGAGCTTGATACTCATTTCCCTGCTGTGGTAATAATAATGTATGTATCGCCCTCAATTTTTCACAATAAATGATAAGATAAAAGGGGATAATTTTGGTGTATGAAAAGCATTTCTATGTTTTGTATGAAAGGAATAAAGAATTCTCGTAAAAGCCTGTTGACAGGAAGAAAAACATTTTTTTGCCACTCTTCTGGAATCTGATGTACCGTCCTTGTCACGGGTGAGATAAAAGACAAAACACATATATTTATGGAATGATAGACAACTTCATTGTGAACATTTTGACATACAAATAACACTTATATATTGTTGGCCAAAATAAGTCGTGTACTTGTAAATAATGTGAAGTGACTTTGACAGTTATTTTTTTTCTCATTTTTATTAAAAAAATGGTCTATAGAATTTAAGTGATACCATAATTTGGATCCACGAACTTCCTGGCGGTGTTCCAGAAGGTCTGTCTTACAACTCGGTCAAATCAAACCTTTTCTATAGGGTATGTTGAACCAACTCCTTTATTTGGCCTCGTATGGGAAATAGCTCCTGGTATATTATTATATTTTAAATAAAGCAATGCGAAAAGATAATATTCTTAATAAGTTTATATAACAACTTGTAGGCTCAGGTGGTGATGGATGACTGGTGATGGTGGTGGCGGTGGTGATGGATGACTGGTGGTGGGGGTGACTTGGTGATTGGTGGTGGTGGTGGTGGTGGTTTTGATGGCTGACTGGTGGTGATGGCTGATTGGTGGTCGTGGCTGACAGAATGATTAGTGGTGATGATTGATTGCCTGAATAGTGGTGGTGGTACGGCTGGCTAGACCGAGACCGAGCCTGTTTTCAAAGAAGTTAGTCAGGAAAAGAAAACGTCAGTTTGCCTATGAGGGTCAGGACGAACCTGTTCAATCTGCAGAAGCCAACTTTCAAGTCAATTGTTTCAATGTTATCTTGGACAAAGTTGTATCATCCATGGAATCCAGGTTTCAACAGCTGAAGAAACACCATGAATTGTTTGGTTTCATCTACTCTTTCCAACATCTCACCAAGTCAGATTTGAAAAAGCATGCTGCAGTACGGGAAAAGAGTCTCACTGCCAATGGCAATTCAGACATTGATGGTGATATGCTTGCTGAGGAGATGGACTCTTTGAAACCATTCCTCCCTCCTGACACAATTTCTGAATCTTTGAAAGTTCTTGGTTTCCTGTAGGACATGAAAAACTCAGTTGACTTTCCAAACTTTTGGACTGCCCTGAGAATTCTTCTAATAATCTCTGTCACTGTGGCCTCTGGAGAAAGAAGTTTCTCATAGTTAAAATTGATCAAGATCTACTTAAGATCAACTATGTCGCAAGAGAGGTTGAATGGTCTTGCTATCCTCTCTATTGAAAATGAAGTTGCAGGTCAGTTGGACTTCAGTCAGCTTATAAATGACTTTGCATTTACCAAGTCACGTAAGATATTCCAATAAAATTAGCATTTTTCATCAGAACAGTGACAACTACATTGGCAACATTTCTCATTTATGTACCTCAGTTTGTATTGTTTGTTTGACTGCACTAAATGGCAGTAAGATGGATTTTTGCACTGGGCCCCGCACCTGCTAGGGCCGGCAGTGATCACCCCGGACTCTAGATGCTAAGATCAAAGATGAGCTCCGGTGTGGGGGCAACATGAGCCAATGCAAGATGGCGCCACTTTAAATACTTGTCTGCGCCACAACGGGCTGGGCAATACCATCAGACCCCTTCAAGCAAGCCTACCGGCTACATAGGCGAAAATGTAAAAAAAAAAAAAACTGTCTCAATGCAAACAGTAGTTCCACACGATGTCTGTCACGCCTGGACCCACCCTCTCGACCCTTCACTAACCCTTCAGTTTTCACTCTCATCATATCAGTTATTAGTCTATTAGTCTATTACATACCTTATTAGCCAGACAAAAATAAATAAAACGCCTCCGTGGTGCAGTGGTCAGCGTGCCTAGGTACGAATCCTCTGTCCCTTGGTTCAAACCACGGTCCACGTAGTCGGCGTACAGGTCACCCTGCTGTCCATTCTCCCCTTCGGGATGGTCGACAAATGGGCATCTGGGGAAACCTGGGGAAGGTAAACTGCGGTAACCCGGACGTCATACTGGCCGTGTGTCCCGGGATACTCTAAGGATTCTTACCCCCCAAAGGCTCAAGGGCCAACGCGACGGAGATGAGATCCAAGGCCACACTCAGCTATGGCGGATGCACCTAGCTTTACTGTTTAACTATCTGAAGATCTCGAGACATGACACACTCTAATAAACTTTTACGGCCCTGTGAAGTACTTCTTTTTTAGGCACAGTAGATGTCAGACGTTCATGTGTTGCAATCAAATTACTACAGCTGATGATTAGTGTCTTTCCTTTCCAAACTCTGAAACTGCAATCAAATACTGAATTTCTTTTACGAATTTATCGAAACAAAAGAGGATAAAATGAATAAGTACAAAGGGAAGATAAATGTATGAATGTTTCTTTTCACATTTATGAATATATGTTAAATAAAACTAACAAACCCAGAATTATCACACACAGTACTCTTTGGGATATATTATAGTGTTCACCACAGTTGTTATACTTACAGTAGCGCACATCACTCGGAATAAACATTAGAACGTGTGTTGTGTGAGAAAGCAGACTTGAAATTTTAAGGTTGGTGGGCACTTTTCAAATTCACATAAAATGATTCTGTGAACCCAGTACGCTGAATCAAAATACTGCACAGTGAAATAAATTATACAAATGTCGATAATATATATATATATATATATATATATATATATATATATATATATATATATATATATATATATATATATATATATATATATATATATATATATATATATATATATATATGCATGTGCGAGTGTGTGTGTGTGTGTAATTCACCACCACCACCACCACCACGGCCTGATCACGAGTTGGACTCGTAATCGCCAGCAGGTATCCTCCCGACAAGAGCAAGTGCTTTTCTATAATCGATCTCTGGGTACTGCCAGGACCTCACACACCACACACCCCATCCCCCTTGCTCAAAGGGGGACAGTGACCACTCCTTGTCAACGGAAAGAATCCGGCCTGAGCGAGCCCGCTCAGGCCGGATTCTTTCCGTTGACAAGGAGTGGTCACTGTCCAACCTAGAGCAAGGGGGATGGGGTGTGTGGTGTGTGAGGTCCTGGCAGTCAAGCTGTAAAGCCTGGCAGCGCAGCGCTCTAACTAGTTGCGCCAGGGAGTGGTGTGTGTGTGTGTGTGTGTGTGTGTGTGTGTGTGTGTGTGTGTGTGTGTACTCGCGCGGGAGCGCCATGGAAGCGGTTCGAATACGGGCTAGGTTGACTCGATTTGTTTGAGCATGCTCCATAATTGCTTATCATAAATTCCTCACTAAAAACATTTTCTGTCAACAATTCGTTTTCCCAAAAATTAAATTGTTATTATATTTTTCAACGTAAAGGTTTTTGATGACTCACCAAAAATAGACATCTTGTCCACACTTTGTTCTTCATGATGTTTCACAATAATTAACAAACCATCGACACGTTCCTTCAAACAGGCAATATTTTCAAACGGCTTCGTATTCCATCTTGTTGCTCCAGAGAACCACGGGTGCAATGGGGTGGGAGTACAGGCCTGTGACCATTACTTGGACGGCGGGTGGAGTAAGGAGAGTGTGGGCCGCACCCGTACCGCCAACACGTAAGGGTGGAAGCGAGGCACCACAGCTGTTGCAGGGTCCTCTCGACACGGTGACGCAGATTCTCCGGACGATGAGCAAGATGTTGCAGAGGGTGGCGCAGGGCACGACGACAGTGGGGAGGAGGAAGAGGAGGGTGTGGCAACGGTGGTCGTGGAAGTGGTGTGGACAGTGACGGTTGTGGGCGGCGGAGCCAAAGAATGCGTGGCTGGGAGAGGGGAGGCTCGAAGGAGGCCTGGGGATGAGTAGGACAGCGGTGGAGGGGACAGGGTTGTGGAGGAGGAAGAAGAGGAGGATATAAGGCGAGGGGAATGTGGGGAAGGAGGGGAGGCAGAGAGGGCTAGGTACCGGTACCGCAGGGACGCGTCGAGGCTGACACAGGAGTCTTGAGGAGACAATGGGGAGCCCCGAGATAGACCCAAGCCTAAGGCAGCTCCGTTCCGGGTACTGCTGTTGTTGTTACTGCTGTTGTGATTATGGTTATGGCTGCTGTTGTTGTTATTATTGTTGTTATTATGGTTTGCGTCACTGGTGGCGATATGGTCTGCCTGTCCGTTCATCTCGTCCTGCCGCTGTTGCCACTCAAGCACTGAGTTGAGGAGTTTGATGTACTTGATAGTCAACCTTAAGATTTCGTTTTTAGAGAGCTTCTTGTCCGGCGGGTGCGTGGGCACCAGCCGCCTCAGCTCGGCAAAGGCGCCGCTCACGTTCTGCTGCCGCCACCTCTCGCGAGTATTAGTGAACACCTTCCGGATACTCCGTTGCGGCAGTCCTCCGCTCAGGCCATCCTCCTGCTCCTCTGCTTCATTTTCTGGCCTCACGTCGCCCACGCCCACCTCCGACGCCAGGCCGCCCTCCCCATCGCCGTCACGACCACTTCCTGAGGAGTGCGGTTGTTAGTTAGTCTTCCTGGTAATCCACTGTAGGCTATCTACATCTTAAGTGCCTATTCATGTCCATGGTTGTGCCGTAGGACTATAGATACAGAGTAGATAATTAACAAAAAATACAAACTACTAGTTTCTTTAAACCTTTTTGTACTTTTATGTACGGACGCCGTATAGACTATTAACGAGCAGAAGAAAAAACATGTCGAGAGTATACCAAGTAGCCTATGACATCACCAACGACAACAACAACAGTCATTATTAGTTCATTGCAGGAAAAATATGTCTTTCCCGTTATTTTCCACCTCTAGTGATCTTGATGTACTCTATATCCTGCTCTGGCAAGTGTTCCAATGCTTTAATTTCATCTCTTTTTGTTATTTGCCTGCCCTGACTTCTACAATTCCTGAGTTGCCATTGTATTACTTTGGTTGTCCATCTGATATATGTTCTGCCCAAATCCCCTTCTTGTTTTTTTATCGTCATTAGAATATCTTCAGCCTTTGTTTGTTTCCTTGTCCATAATGCGTGTTTCTTATATCCCAATATTTTCACCTCACTCCTCTTCGCGCACTTGTTGGCATTACAGTATACATTGCGTCACGACAGGCAGGATACGCTGATTGCATCTATTCGTCCACAAGGAGCATTATAAAGATTGCTATTTATGATATTACTCCATAAAATTAATTCACTCCATCCCTTTCCTATTCTCCTTTTGTTTTCGTGTAATGGGTTTTGCACCGATTGTTGGTTCTAGACAGATGCATTTCTCTATTCATTCAATCGCTTTGTTGTTGATCATTACTGAGTTGTTCCAAATGATTGTTCAACATTATCTTTGCTTTCTTCTCATTCATAATGTAGGTTCGAATTTTCTGGGTATAATTTCTTGACCATTTTTTGCAAGTTTTCCCCGGAATCACTCCGTAAAACGATGTCATCTACGAATATGCAAAGTTATTAAGGTACAGCTACAACCTGAACTCTTTCAAGAGGAGAGTATCGAGACACCTCGCCTCCCGAAACTGACCTCTCCTTTGGCCACTCTTCTGAACTCTTTTTTTATAGGGGCAGTGTGTAGCTGGCTTTTTTCACATTATTACTTTTTTTGCCCATGTGCTGTTTCCTTTGCTGTATAAAAAATCACAGACAATCCTTGCTTTTATTGACTTTTTCTAAGCCAGTCATTAGTAGTTCTCGAGAGACTTTGGTGCCTTGCCTAACACTAGTTTTGACTGAAAATTTCTCACTCTTGTGGAGCTTGATGAGTCGTGAAATTACAAATAATATTTGTGCACGAATAGTGTATAACTTGATTTGACAACTGATTATTTTATTACCCTTGTGCCTCGCAGTGAAATTTTAAATACCACTTGATGAAGCAAGTTTATCTTCATTGTGAGCAATAGCCATGCCCGTGTTAGTATATAATCTGCATTAGTGCCTAACCTTTAGCACACCTCTGAACGATCATAGCCGCACATATCATCATCATCAGCAGCAGCAGCAGCCTATCTAGCGCCTGATTTTTAAACGTCGTAATAGTATTTATTAAGAGTTATATGTGGCTAGTTTAGCATATGAATCCATTTTTGGAATGGATTTTGTTAATGTTGGATTTTCGCAGAATTAAGTCAACATATCACGAACAATCGTAAAAATCGATATAAAAAAATCAACAAAACCAACTACCCATGTCTTGAAAAACGGGTCAAAAGGCATATCAGGCACATTATCGTTAAGGTTAATACGACGTTAAAAAAATCAGGCGTTACTAAGACTCAGCCCCCAGGGGTTGTTGGTGAGCACCCACCGTGTGAGCGGTGCCAGGGGTGATAGCGGCGATGGGAAGGTTGCCCCGGGGAGAGAACAGAGTGGTGGTCGTCGCCATGGTCGTCGTCAGTCGTCGAGTCACGGGTGTCGTCCGAGAGATCGTCACCGAGGTCTAAGTCGCTGCTGTCGCCGCCACTGCACGCGCCCACGCACTGCCCCACGCAGCCGCCCACGCAGCCGCCCAGGCCGGAGGGGGACTTCTCGTCTTCCACCTGAACCAAGGAGGAAACTATTATTATTATTATTATTATTATTATTATTATTATTATTACTGTTATTATTATTATTATTACTACTGTTATTATTTTTTATTATTATTGTAGGTGTTGTAATATTTTTCAACGACTCTCTGCCACACTGTTCAAGCAATGCGGCACGTGGCTTCCCATCAGTTATGAGATTTACTCCGGGAGCTTCGCCACAGCAATGGTCGACACCACAGTTAACTTTTGTTGACACTGCGAACTCTTAAGATTATAGAGTGATTGCGCACTTGGGT
>NC_066559.1:2500-20753 GCF_024679095.1 Eriocheir sinensis | reverse complement strand
TATTTCTTTGTCAGACTGTTTTCCATCTTAAGTTCAATAGTGCATATATATATATATATATATATATATATATATATATATATATATATATATATATATATATATATATATATATATATATATATATATATATACAGACATACAGTGAACCCTCGATATAACGGACGAATTGGGGGGAAACTAAGTCCGTCAATGCAGAATGTCCGTTATAAGCGGCGGAAATTAAAAAAAGACAAAATAATACGGACGAACCTAATAAACGTACGCATAAAATTTTATTTTTTTATTTTGTATGTTGTCTGCACGTTGTCTGTATAGGTGGCATTCACAACTCGTCACGTTCAAGCTCTGGTCGAGCTCCGCCGGAGGGTCAACAAAACAAAGTACATTTCTTCTTTTGGCCTGCTCAGCATTGGTGCCGCAAACCAGACACAGCCTAACTAACCCCATACAACACTCCAGAAGAAGCAGGGTTGGCGGTTTAAACCAATAAAAAAAAAACAGTGGTTTAAACCAACTAATAAAACCATTTTTTTCTTCTTTTCTTTTGTGTGTATCTTTGTTAGTTTCATCAGTAGTGTGGGTTTAACTATACATCATATTTTAATTATGTACAGCAGGGTTGGCAGTTTAAGCCAGGGGTGTCATTTTAACTATGTACAGCAGGGTTGGCGGTTTAAACCAGGGGTGTCATTTTAATTATGTACAGCAGGGTTGGCAGCTTAAACCAGGGGTGTCATTTTAATTATGTACAGCAGGGTTGGCGGCTTAAACCAGGGGTGTCATTTTAATTATGTACAGCAGGGTTGGCGGCTTAAACCAGGGGTGTCATTTTAATTATGTACAGCAGGGTTGGCGGCTTAAACCAGGGGTGTCAATTATGTTCAGCAGGGTTGGCGGTTTAAACCAGGGGTGTCATTTTAATTATGTACAGCAGGGTTGGCGGTTTAAACCAGGGGTGTCATTTTAATTATGTACAGCAGGGTTGGCGGCTTAAACCAAGGGTGTCATTTTAATTATGTACAGCAGGGTTGGCGGTTTAAACCAGGGGTGTCATTTTAATTATGTACAGCAGGGTTGGCGGTTTAAACCAGGGGTGTCATTTTAATTATGTACAGCAGGGTTGGCGGCTTAAACCAAGGGTGTCAAACTCAAAACCCTTCGAGGGCCAATTCATACTCTGAAGTGCCGTCATGGGGGCCAACAAGGTAGAAAATACATTGAAAAGATTGAAGTTACTGTAATACTGCGGGCCATTTATAGCTATCCCGCGGGCCATGAGTTTGACACCCCTGTTTTATTTTATTTTATTTTATTTTATTTTTTTATTTTTTTTACAACAAAGGAGGCAGCTCAAGGGCACAAAAAAGGAAACAATAATAAAAAAGCCCGGTACTCGCTGCTCCTAAAATAGAATCAGAAGAGGTGGCCGAAATAAAAGTCAATTTCGGGAGGAGAGGTGTCCTGATACCCTTCTCTTGAAAGAGTTCAAGTCGTAGGCAGGAGGAAATACAGATGAAGGAAGATTGTTCCAGAGTTTACCAGCGTGAGGGATGAAAGATTGATCTGTTCTTTGAATGATAGAGCCCAGTCAAGTATTTGGCACACAGCAATTCTTTTTCGCGTGATTTGACCGTTTAACATCCTCTATATAGCATGTATGATATGTGTTTCCTTGCAAACTACTTTTTCAGTGGATTGGGAAATAACAAATGTTTGTCAGCATGAAATAAAGCAGAAAAATGTAGGTTCTTTTCATATATTTCTTTTGGTTACCCATTATTATTTTTTTCCAAATTCTAAACCTAAGATTTGAAACAGAAAAAAATCAAGTCTAAAAACTTGTTTGACAGCACTTCATCCGAGAAACCACCCGGAAGCTTCTTAACCTTTCTGTTTCCAGTCAAACTGTCAAGCACCTTATATAATTTATTGATGTTAGGCCCTGCCTCTATAACCTTATTCCGATAATATTCTCTTTTCCGTGCTGAAATTCATATTTCCGTGCTGAAATATGAAAAGTATGGCAGAGAGAGAACGAATATGATGCAAGTGTTTATGAATGATATGGGACGTGAAGTGGATCTGTTTGCTGAGAGGAGAGAGTGGATGGTACTGCTACTGGGGCTGAGTGGAGGCACGAATGGACGAGCGATGGAACCAGTAAAAGAGTTCTTGGGAGGAATGTGGCGTGCAAGATGTAGGGAGTATTATTCCCTCCCATTTATGTAGGATATTGTCTATTCTGTATCTTCTATTTTTACTTTTCCCAGAAGTTGCCGTTATAAAGGTCTGACATGGGAGAAATCCCGAGTCATCTGTGATATCAAGATCAAGAGTTTCAAGTTTCAAGTAAACATTCAAGAAGAAGAAGAAGAAGAAGAAAAAGAACATATAAAAAAGAAGCCTCCGTCTGGTTCTAAATCCAAGACTTCTGACTCCGTGTTCATGCTGTGGTAAGACTTATTAGAAGGGGGAGTGTCCTTTCAGTTCAGAGATTTGGTATTCCACTTCCAGCACTCCACCCGTCTCACAGCGGACACCTTTGTGCTTTATGAAGTACTTTGATTACAAACAACACTGCTATATTGGTTTCCATTGTTGATTGTTCATCTATGAGGTATTAATTTCTTAAAATATGGTCTCGGGAGGATATATTGAAGGATTTAATTCCGTTTATCGAATATTGGCATCGGAACACAGGCAAGGTATGGTTATGTTAGATGAAGTTAAGTTAGGTCAGATCAGATTAGATTAAAATTGATTCAGGGTTATTACTCCAGTCTTACATTAACTTAATTCACGTGGGTAACACTTTATTCGGTAATTGTGGAGAATCACTCCGCACCTCTAAAATACGATATTATGCCTTCATATTATGGTTAAGGGACTAAATACATGTCCATTAACCATAATATGAAGGCGGAAGTACTTAAAAGTAAAGAAAAAGCTGAATTAATCCCCTTTCCCCAACGATCTTGGGGGTCCCGCGGGAAGTTGGGGTATTTGGGTGGGAGAGCATATTTAAACTACTCCAACTGAACTTTACAACCTGCTAACGGGGGGGCTTCGCCTGACACCTCATCAATGGTAAACGGAAAGCTAAAGAAACTTCAAAATACTGCTGTTTAAGGTTATGAGTGCAGTCTGGCATATTGTATATTGATAGCTGGCAGTCAGGTTAGGTTAGATATACTATAGTTAGGTTAGGTTAGATTTAGTTTTATTAGATTTGTTGTTTAACCCATTCGTGGTTACCTATGTTACAATGTGTGTACTCCCCCTGCTCACGAAAAATGGAAAACAAAATTTTTGGCCCAATGAACCCAAAATATCTCCACTTAAAGAAAATAACACGGAAATTTCCTCCTCCTCGTTCTGGCACAGCTTCCCATCCTTCTAAAGGCATTTTTCAACTAACATTTTCAGTGTAAATATTTGGTCTACACAACCCCTCCCTTTCCTAAAACCCCCTTGTTCATCGCCTACACTTTTCTCAGTTATCTTCATCCTCTCATTTAAAACCTTCCATACACTTTTCTTGCCACACTGAGTAGACTTATTCCCATGTAACTATTACGATCACCTCTGCTTCCTTTCTCTTTGCACAGCAGCACAACAATAGCCTTTCTCCAATCCTCTGGCACCTCACCCTGTTCCCATGCTAGGTTACATATCCATAATATCCATTCCACAACTACACCTCCTCCATATTTCAGCATTTCTGCTGTTATGCCATCAGTTCCAGGGGCCTTTCCTACTTTTATCTTCTTCATTGCCTCCTCTATCTCACCTCTCTCCACCCTCCCCTGTGGATCTGGCCGCCCTACATTGACCTTTATTCCTACACTGGTCACTTATTCTCTCCCTCCCACACTCTCAATCATTACAGTTTCAAAATGCTGCTTCCATACCTCCTTTATCTTCTCATTCCCTCTCACAAGCACCACATCTTTCCTCTTCATGCTACAAATGTCATTCTTTTCTTCCCCCATTTCTCTTTTAACTTATTTCCAGAATTTTTTTTTGTTTTGATATTTTGCTTAAATTTTCCTACCAAAATCCTAATCCACTCTCTCTTTACTTTCCCTAACCAATCTCTTCACCAACATCTTACTCTCCCTGTACTTTCTCTCTCATCTCTCTCTCCTCCTCCATCACATTTCTCTGTAACATTATCTTGTAGTTCCTTCTTTTCTCCTCAACTGCCTCTTTTATCTCATCTGTCCACCACGCACTCCCTTTCTTTCCTTTTCCACACGACCTATACCTGTCTACATCCTCAGCTGCCCTGACCACTGAACTCTTAAACACATAAACCTCCTTCACTCCTTCACTGTGTTCTATCCCTGCTCTTACTCCTCCAAGTATTTCCTACACTTTCCTTCTGTACATCTCCCTGTGGCTACTGTCATGCAATTTCTCACTTGCTAGTTCCTTCCTACCCTTTTCCCTCTTCCCATTCCCTCTGAATTCCCATTTCTCTTTCATCATAATTTTGGCTACTACTGTGAAGTGATCAGATCCAATGTACATAACAGGTTAATGAATCCACTAAGCTTTGTATAATTGTTCAGAGTTTTTGAATTCCCTCAATAATATTTGCTATTTGTGTATTAGTAATTCACTCACTAAGTTTGTATGTGTATTCAATGAAATGTCCATAATGGGTTCAATAAACATCTTCTTGTGACAAACATTCTTGTGAGTTTGTTTACAATTATCAGCTGAGTAGCTGTTCATAGTTATGATTATTTTTATTATTTGTTTCATATTTTTATTTCCTGATTTTTATAGAAAGAAACATTTATTAATAAATAATTTGCATGATATGATATGTTTAAGCACCCCAAATAGCAGACACTTTGTGACCGCCACTGAACAGTGCTTCCTTTGCTAACATGTAATGCAACTCTTGAAATACTCGGTGATGGTTGAAAATTGTAAGCGTGCATTGGTGGGACTTGAACCAAGGTTCTTGGGCTTACCATGCTTGCACGCTAACCACTCAGCCACCGCCTCCCCAGACTGAGAATATATTGCAAACGTTTGTGAGTGGGCTGTTTCCCCAGACTACCAATTTCTGATTTTCAGACTTTTGTGCTTCCCGGACAGGTGCTTCCCTTTTAGCCTGTGAAATTGTAGGTCTTGATCTTGATTATCAATGTGCAGGGCGCCTGCATAGGTGCATAACACATAGGTCAAATGTATCTATACTTATTTGTCTTTTTTTCTTGTTTGTCCTTGACCACTGGTATTGCTTGCATTCAGTGCTACACATACCATTTTTGACATAAGGTTAATGCATACTACATGTATGACCTTCAACTAGTCAACAGAGCCTACAGAGGATAAATAAAGTTGGTCCACACTGGAATTTGAATATGAGAAGTGTAATAGAGGGGATGAGAGTAGATGAATAGGTATGGAATGATCCTATAGATCAGGGCTACTCAACTCTTATGAGCAAAGGTCCAGTTAGACAAGTAAAAGTGTATGCAGAGGTCTGGATAAATATTTTACACTTGCAAGAATCCATCACCAGGACCTTCATGTTATTTAATTATATTATTTCTCCTCCTGGAGCCTGGGGTCCACCTACAACACTCTGAAGGTCCGGATTTGGATCAGCTGCCAGTTGAGTAGCCCTGCTATAGAATGTCACTGATTTCACTAATTTTATATGTTTATACAGTTTGTAAAGAAAAAATTATCAGCTGTGCATTCTGCAGGTAACATGAGTTGTGATGGACTCTGATGGTTTCCAGCTGGTGAGAAAAAAGAAAGCTTCTAGACCTAGAAAATCACAACCAGTTCAGGATGCTGCTTGCTTACCTCAAGAGAGCAAGAATGAGTGTCTGACGTGAGTATCAGATGATATATTGTAGTTATTTTTTATGATGAAATTATTCATATTTGCCTTAAACTCTCCAATGTTGCATTGCTCATAAGTTTCCAGGCTACAAAATTAGCGCCATCAATAAACCGCCCATAATGGATTGAAGTTGCATGGAACATTATTTATACTAGTTTATTAGTTATAATTTGCATATATGTAGTTATTTATTTATTTATTTATTTATTTTTTTTTTTTCAGGAAAATACTGCAAGCAAAGGAAACAATTGAAGACAGTGAAGGCTACTTCAATCTTCAGAAAAATTTGGACAGTATTGAAGAAGAACTGAAAATTATTCTTGCACCTCACCTAAGCAGCAAAGTATCAACAATTGTGTGCTATGGTTTGGGCCAACTCTCATGCAGCAGGATAGCTAGATACCAGGGAGCCCTGCTGCTCATCTTGAAAGACCATTACAAGGCCTCTACAGAAATTTATGATCCTGTTTTCTCAACAGTTGATGCTGAAGTGTTGGAGGAACTTGGAATTGAAGTTCTGAAGAGGAATGAGGAGGGAAAAAGAAAAGTTGAAGGAATTACATTGTTTTTCCTACCACACTGTGGGAAGGAGCTTTACAATAATTTGCTTTGGGCCAATTGGAGTGCATCATCTCTGCCATTTTGTGTTATTGTTGGCAACAGTTTCAGTAGTATTGCTCAAAATGTCCCAACTAGAATATTGAGAGAACATTATAGATTTATATATAATGCACAGGACATGTTCAAGGAACTACCTCTAAAATCATTAGTTAAGGATGATGATGTTTTTAATGATGTAAACATTCACATCCCTCACTGCAATATTTTAAATAAGTGCCCAGAATTTTGGTCAGAAAACAGAGAACCAAAATATGAAAACTGTGATATTGAAATTGTGAGGGAAAGATTTCAGTGATTTATATTTTTTCTATTCAAGGCCAAATTCAGGTCATGAAGGTTACCAATATTTTGTGCCCCTTTTATTTTAAACTGTGTGTAGTAATGAACCAACTTTGGCTTACTTGGTCATATGATTGTAATAATGGTTCCTTCATAGTTGGGGAAATGAGTGATTGTCACCCTTGGCTAACCTGTGATGATATAAAACACCTTCATATTGGAGAGCTGATAGGCTATGGTGCAGTCAAACATGTATACCAGACATCATGGTCAAATAATACGTTAGCAATAGCTTTTGTAAACAATAAAAAATATACAAAAGACTTTCTTCATGGAATAGAAATATTGAAGCAAATAGGGGGAAATAAACTAATAGTTCAGCTGGTAGGATTTTGTGAGGATGCTCCAGTATTTTTAACAGAATATCACCCTGCAGGGAAAAGTGTAAATATAGACAGAATATTTTCAAACAACTTCCTTAGTTTGAGTCATAGATTTCAACTTTGTATTGATTATGTGAGGATACTTGTCTATTTGCACAACAGCCCAGTGGGTCGCCTGATGATGTGTGACTCAAATACGCTTGCTAAGACACTGGAACAATACCTCCTGACTTCCTCTGGGAGTATGGTGCTGAATGATGTTGATGCTGTGACATGGGTAGGGGAAAGAGGCACCATATGTGGCCACCAAGAAATAAAGGGTGACTTCGTAGCTCCAGAACAGAAGTGGCCATATCCAGGAGAGAGGTACAGGGCGGAAAGAATGCCATCATATAATGAAAAGGCTGATGTTTGGAAGATTCCACCAGTGTGTAGTTTTTTTATTGGTAAAAGCGATGCTGCCAGAGCCTTCCGCTTCCATGTCTACAACATACACAAGAGGTGTCGAGAGGTTGATCCACTTCTGAGGCCCAGTGCCAGGGAAGTCTTGCAGGCTTATGAATCAGTGTATTGGTCCTATTTCGGAAGGAAGACAAATGAAAAAGAAGAACTGTGATTTTTTTTAATTAAAGATATCTTGGAGGCAGTATTTTCAATGCATAAATAAAGTACTCCAAAAGTGAACATCTCATAGGGAGGACATCTGCTATTATTATACACTATTAGGTAGAATGGCTGAAGATGCTCTGCCTGCCCTTTACATGAACACCTGATGTGCATTGGTAAAGAGTCTGTTTGGTCACCAAAGGGAGTGAGGAGTATCTTCTGCAACATACTAGCACAAAGTTAATCCAGTTTCAATTTGTTGACTTACTACTTCAGGATGATTAAAGTGCTACAAGAGAGGTGGATAGGTGGAATGTTTGTAGCTAGATAAGGAGAAAGGCTTTGATAAATACCCCTTAAAAGAAGCCGAACAATGAGGACTTGAAGTAAGTGGAAGAAAATGTTTATGCACTATTTTACTCAACCTTCATTTTTGTAGACTTATGATTACAGTTACAAAATTATATTAATGCAATGCAGGGTTTACTCAGGAAGACGATGCTGGCCTCAGTATTTCTTTATGTCAAATCGTTTCATCAAATCGGGTAAGAGTGAAGTGTATGGAATCGTCGCCTTGGAGAGATGGCGTCACTCGGGCCGTGTATCCCTGGGCCAGCTTCAGATGCATTTTAGTCTATAACGAACTCTATGGAATGTACCTCTGACAATTCACTGAGCTTGTGATTTCGCAGTCTGTCGAGGTCAGGCCTAAACATTTAACACAAAGAAATGGCTTGATGGCAATAATAGCACTGCCACCTTTGTCGGGCGGTGTTTGCCGAAGACCGCATGTCATGCTACACGAGGGAGGGAAACGAGTCACCCAAGTCTCAGTCCTTACTATTATCTATAGATTATATATAAGCTGATAAGGTGGTGTAATTGGGCTATTTTATTTTCATGCTGTGCAAACTTATTGTAATAGTAGCCTAATCTGAGGGAAGTGTGGTTATGACGTGGTGGGTGTGGGACTGATGGGATGGGAGGTGATGATTTGGATGAAGAAATGGAAGGTGAAAGGGGAGATGATGAAGAAAGGGAAGATAAGGAAAGAGGGACTTGGGAAGGTCTGGGTTTGTTAGTATCTGACGATGGTGGTGGATGGGTCAACATTGCCATCTATGTTTGCCGATTTTCGACCCCAAAACTGCCTCCTCGATCCCAATAACTGCCTTCATACATAGTTATCGTTAAAATGATTAATTATTGGTGTTTTTTTGGCAATAGCTATGGCTCGGAAACCGGTAAATACGAGGCTCTTGAGTACGATAGACTGGCAACGGTGGTCTTGGGTGCGGAGGAATGCAGTTGGTTTTGTGTGGTGAAGGAACCGGGTGAAAACGCTTGAGCTTGACGATGAGTGGTGCGAAAGGTAGAGTGTTTGGGGGTTCAGGATCAGGATGGGGTTACTGCTGTGTGCCAGGGTTGTCTGTGCTATCTACTGCCCGGCGTGAAAGACCCTATGCAAGTGACATGAACCAGCCAGTATGTTAGGATCTATCACGGCACGAATCACATTGGATGGCCCTCTGCTCCCACCTCACAACCTTGTAACAAAGCTGGCAAGGGTATTTGGTGCTAGGGCTTACCACAGCGCCCACATCTCCCCATAGAAATAGCAAGAGAAGGATGGTGTGTCATTTATGTACAATTGCACCGCTGTTGGTTTGCCGCTCGAAACACTGAACCACGGTGAAGGTAAGCGATTGTTAAGTGCTTGTTTGATTGATTGCTTGATTGATAGTTTATTGTTGCAGGTAAACAACAAGGGAGAAGGGAGGAACATGCCATCCCAACCCCCAGGCAGGACATTATACAACTATTAATACATGTGTAGGTAGCACCATGAAATTAAAAAGATACAATGGTAGGAAGGAAAGCACAACAAGGGAGGGGTGATTGCCATGCATGTGTTGTTTGTGCTCTCGAGGCTGCTAATGAGTGTATTATAACTGCTATACGCGTAAATGAGGTGACAAAGAAAGAACTGCGTATAATCACATGACGTATCTTGTGTTTTTGGCTTACCTTCCATGAGCATGTAATATTTGTGTTGTCTGCAGGCAAGTAGGCTATAATTGAGCCGTTTTAGAACAGGTTCTTACACACACACACACACACACACACGGCCCGGTA
The DNA here is from genome assembly GCF_024679095.1 of Eriocheir sinensis. Classification (NCBI taxonomy): domain Eukaryota; kingdom Metazoa; phylum Arthropoda; class Malacostraca; order Decapoda; family Varunidae; genus Eriocheir; species Eriocheir sinensis. The sequence continues at coordinate 10,853 of NC_066559.1, read as the reverse complement.
GCTCAGTGGATAGAGCGTCTGCCTCACAACCAGAAGGACCGTTTTTTTTTTACTTTCAAAATCTCCATTTCATTATTATCTAGCACATGAAAAGACTATTGGTATTATAACTTTTCATTGTTTTACATGTGCATGTATAATTGATTACGATTATTGCGGTCGGTAGGCCGAAAAATCGGTTCCTCCGTAGAGGGACGAGGGGTGGAATTCTCAGACGCCTCCACCTCTGACATCAACTAATTCCAAAGGCTAAAAAGGAACTCAGTCGGGTCCTCATAAGTAATTCTTTAGTTTCATAGTATAGAAGAAGGGTCAAACTATCACCAGGTCATAAAACTACCCATCGAAATGCCAACCTCCTCCTCAACCCCCACAACCTCCTCTTCAACCCCCACAACCTCCTCTTCAACCCCCTCAACCTCCTCTTCAACCCCCACAACCTCCTCCTCAACCCCCACAACCTCCTCCTCAACCCCCACAACCTCCTCCTCAACCTCCTCTTCAACCCCACAACCTCCTCCTTAACCCCACAACCTCCTCTTCAACCCCTCAACCTCATCCTTAACCCCACAACCTCCTCATCAACCCCCACAACCTCCTCCTCAACCCCCACAACCTCCTCTTCAACCCCCACAACCTCCTCCTCAACCCCCACAACCTCCTCCTCAACCCCCACAACCTCCTCCTCAACCCCCACAACCTCCTCTTCAACCCCCACAACCTCCTCCTTAACCCCCACAACCTCCTCCTTAACCCCCACAACCTCATCCTCAACCCCCACAACCTCCTCCTCAACCCCCACAACCTCCTCCTCAACCCCACAACCTCCTCCTCAACCCCACAACCTCCTCCTTAACCCCACAACCTCCTCCTCAACCCCCACAACCTCCTCCTTAACCCCACAACCTCCTCTTCAACCCCCACAACCTCCTCTTCAACCCCCACAACCTCCTCTTCAACCCCCACAACCTCCTCCTCAACCCCCACAACCTCTCCCTTAACCACCATTAATATATATCTTCGAGTCACTGTTCGGAATGCACATATTAGTCTCACCTGATAAAAAAAAAAAACGTAACCAAATCTGAGAATAACGCAAGATTTTTTAAAATGTCACATTGATCTTTACTGACAATAATGTGGCTGATTTGCCTTTTTTTTTCTTTACCCGTTTATAATGGCGCGGTTAGTTGGTTTTGCTGATTTCTTATATTGCTTTTTACGACTCAATTTGTAATACGTCGACTTTGTGAAAATCCAACATTTTTTACTCCGTCCAAAATGAAATTGATTGATTGATTGAAAGTCAGACTAGTCACATAACCGTTAATGAATACCAATATATCCTACGTATGAAAAAATCTAAGGATAATCATCACCATCATTGGAAATCTAGCTAGCCTAAGGTATAATACGGTCACTTGAAAATAATGAACTCAGGGGGAAAAAGTACAGGCTGTCAGTTTGTTGGTAAGGTTAAATTACATAGGGTCGTATTAAAAGACATTTCGCCGCTCAAGAACACATTTGACAAGGCATACGTAGGAGTTGTGGGCATTTCCAGTAGTAGTTTTATGACCCTGGTGTTAGTTTGACTCTTCTTCTGTGCCAAGAACCTAAGGAAACACTCATTAGAACTCGACTGACCCTCTCTTTAACCTTTATAAATTGTTAATGTGAGAAGCGATAGTGTCTTAAAATACCAACCATTGAGTCTGGAGAGAGGGAAAGTGATGAGAGCAGAGTAAAGCTGAGGTACAGAGGGTGCAGAGGAGGAGCTGGGGTGAGGAGGGGAAGGGGGGAGGGGCAGGGCGACGGTCTCCTAGGGGGGGCCGGGGACCAAAACGCCTGGCCGTGAGAGATAAGGCAAGTTTACTGTTGGTGCCACGATGCTCGATACTTCCTGGTTTTGCTTTCCTCCGAGGACAGTTTATTGATCACTAATTTTCTCAGTATTACAAAACGTTTTCACAAAGTTTGATCGGTCTCTAGTCTACGACTCTCTTTATGACATGTGTGCATGGGGGAGTGTTTCATCTGTATCAAGTACAAGCCGACTAGTGAGCACACACACACACACACATTGAGAGAGAGAGAGAGAGAGAGAGTATGCGTGAAGGTGGAGGTATGTGAGGTCAGGCGGTGCCATCCGTGGTCGAGGTGGGTCACGGGAGGTCATCAGGATACGGTGGGTCAGGTGTCTAGCCTCCACCAGTCCCGCAGGCCACACTTTGAGGTTCAAAGGGCATGTGCGCCTTTGCATGATTTGTCATTTAGGAAGAAGGGAGAAATCAACTGTTCACCCGAAGGGTGATTCCTCGGGAGGAGTCGAGATTGATGGTCAGTCCTTTTATCGTGCCACCTGTCCACCCGGCAATGAATAGGTATCGGGTGTCACTTGGGGTATGAGGAGGAGGAATATGCCCAGAATCGTAAAGTGATATATATATATATATATATATATATATATATATATATATATATATATATATATATATATATATATATATATATATATATATATATATATATATACCATACTGGGAAACAGAAAAGAGAAATATAGTAAGTACTTTCGTATATTACATCTTCAGACTAAATTTAGTCTGAAGATGTAATATACGAAAGTACTTACTATATTTCTCTTTTCTTTTTCCCAGTGTGGTATGTCTACACATACGTCTTCGCGGTGAAGTGAAGCTACTGCATATATATATATATATATATATATATATATATATATATATATATATATAGATATATATATATATATATATATATATATATGTGTGTGTGTGTGTGTGTGTGTGTGTGTGTGTATATATATATATATATATATATATATATATATATATATATATATATATATATATATATTGTTGCTGGGTGCTTGGTGGACAAGGGGCACTGACTAACAGAGACTGCCCATCCGTCTCCATTCCGCATGATAACCACACCCAGGGCCCAGGTGCGGTGCCCTAAGTTATGGCAGGTATACCGACGGGTTGTAACTTAAAGAATTTCCCGGCATCATGATTTTTTTCGACTACTTGCATGCAGAAATGACGAGTGAAAGGATGACCACCTATCAACACAGATTCCATAGTATTTCCATTTGAATCTGGCCGGTGGCCGGCGAGTGCACATAAAGAGTCATGATAGGAAAAGCTGACCTAGCAACTTGTCATCTCGTATAAATATCATCTCTAACGAAAGTTCAAAATATAACTATAGACGGGGAGACGATCTACATGCTGTCCTGAAGACCACCTATCAACCCGTACTCTAGCGAAACTCCCTACAGTGGAGCAAAAATGAGTTCCGGGGACAGCATGAGCCAAGCAAGATGGCGCCACTATAAATACTTGCCTGCACCACGAACGGACTGGGGCCGACTATCAGGCCCCATCAATATAGCCTACCGGTGCAATAGGCCGAACGTAAAAAAAAAAAAAATAAATAAATAAATATGAAAGTGAATGCAAGTTACGTAATGCATTCCTTTCGTGACGCTTCCCGGACGAGAAGTAACATTGTAGCCACAATGTACAGTTTACAGGACGAGAAGTAACATAGCAGCCACAATGTACAGTTTACAGGACGAGAAGTAACATAGCAGCCACAATGTACAGTTTGCAGGACGCGAAGTAACATAGCAGCCACAATGTACAGTTTACAGGACGCGAAGTAACATAGCAACCACAATGTACAGTTTGCAGGACGAGAAGTAACATAGTAGTCACAATGTACAGTTTACAGGACGAGAAGTAACATAGCAGCCACAATGTACAGTTTGCAGGACGAGAAGTAACATAGTAGCCACAATGTACAGTTTACAGGACGCGAAGTAACAGTAACCACAATGTACAGTTTACAGGACGCGAAGTAACACAGTAACCACAATGTACTGTTTACAGGACGCGAAGTAACACAGTAGCCACAATGTAGAGTTTACAGGACGCGAAGTAACACAGTAGCTACAATGTACAGTTTACAGGACGCGAAGTAACACCGTAGCCACAATGTACAGTTTACAGGACGAGAAGTAACACCGTAGAGACAATGTACAGTTTACAGGACGCGAAGTAACACTGTAACCACAATGTACAGTTTACAGGACGCGAAGTAACACAGCAGTCACAATGTACAGTTTACAGGACGCGAAGTAACACAGTAACCACAATGTACAGTTTACAGGACGAGAAGTAACACAGTAACCACAATGTACAGTTTACAGGACGCGAAGTGACACAGTAACCACAATGTACAGTTTACAGGACGAGAAGTAACATAGTAGCCACAATGTACAGTTTACAGGACGCGAAGTGACACAGTAACCACAATGTACAGTTTACAGGACGCGAAGTGACATAGTAGCCACAATGTACAGTTTACAGGACACGAAGTGACATAGTAGCCACAATGTACAGTTTACAGGACGCGAAGTAACACAGTAACCACAATGTACAGTTTACAGGACGCGAAGTAACACAGTAACCACAATGTACAGTTTACAGGACGCGAAGTAACACAGTAACCACAATGTACAGTTTACAGGACGCGAAGTAACACAGTAACCACAATGTACAGTTTACAGGACGCGAAGTAACACAGTAACCACAATGTACAGTTTACAGGACGCGAAGTAACACAGTAACCACAATGTACAGTTTACAGGACGCGAAGTAACACAGTAACCACAATGTACAGTTTACAGGACGCGAAGTAACACAGTAACCACAATGTACAGTTTACAGGACGCGAAGTAACACAGTAGCTACAATGTACAGTTTACAGGACGCGAAGTAACACAGTAACCACAATGTACAGTTTACAGGACGCGAAGTAACACAGTAACCACAATGTACAGTTTACAGGACGCGAAGTAACACAGTAACCACAATGTACAGTTTACAGGACGAGAAGTAACATAGCAGCCACAATGTACAGTTTACAGGACGCGAAGTAACACTGTAACCACAATGTACAGTTTACAGGACGAGAAGTAACATAGTAGCCACAATGTACAGTTTACAGGACGCGAAGTAACACAGTAACCACAATGTACAGTTTACAGGACGCGAAGTAACACAGTAACCACAATGTACAGTTTACAGGACGCGAAGTAACATAGCAGCCACAATGTACAGTTTACAGGACGCGAAGTAACATAGCAGCCACAATGTACAGTTTACAGGACGCGAAGTAACATAGTAGCCACAATGTACAGTTTACAGGACGCGAAGTAACATAGTAGCCACAATGTACAGTTTACAGGACGCGAAGTAACACAGTAACCACAATGTACAGTTTACAGGACGCGAAGTAACACCGTAGCCACAATGTACAGTTTACAGGACGCGAAGTAACACAGTAACCACAATGTACAGTTTGCAGGACGAGAAGTAACATAGCAGCCACAATGTACAGTTTACAGGACGCGAAGTAACACAGTAACCACAATGTACAGTTTGCAGGACGAGAAGTAACATAGCAGCCACAATGTACAGTTTACAGGACGCGAAGTAACACAGTAACCACAATGTACAGTTTGCAGGACGAGAAGTAACATAGCAGCCACACTGTACAGTTTACAGGACGCGAAGTAACACAGTAACCACAATGTACAGTTTGCAGGACGAGAAGTAACATAGCAGCCACAATGTACAGTTTACAGGACGCGAAGTAACACAGTAACCACAATGTACAGTTTACAGGACGCGAAGTAACATAGCAGCCACAATGTACAGTTTACAGGACGCGAAGTAACACAGTAACCACAATGTACAGTTTACAGGACGCGAAGTAACACCGTAACCACAATGTACAGTTTACAGGACGCGAAGTAACACAGTAACCACAATGTACAGTTTACAGGACGCGAAGTAACATAGTAACCACAATGTACAGTTTACAGGACGCGAAGTAACATAGTAACCACAATGTACAGTTTACAGGACGCGAAGTAACACAGTAACCACAATTTACAGTTTACAGGACGCAAAGTAACACAGTAACCACAATGTACAGTTTACAGGACGCGAAGTAACACAGTAACCACAATGTACAGTTTACAGGACGAGAAGTAACATAGTAGCCACAATGTACAGTTTACAGGACGCGAAGTAACACAGTAACCACAATGTCAAGTTTACAGGACGAGAAGTAACATAGTAGCCACAATGTACAGTTTACAGGACGCGAAGTAACACAGTAACCACAATGTACAGTTTACAGGACGCGAAGTAACACAGTAACCACAATGTACAGTTTACAGGATGCGAAGTAACACAGTAACCACAATGTACAGTTTACAGGACGCGAAGTAACAAAGTAACCACAATGTACAGTTTACAGGACGAGAAGTAACATAATGTACAGTTTACAGGACGCGAAGTAACACAGTAACCACAATGTACAGTTTACAGGACGCGAAGTAACACAGTAACCACAATGTACAGTTTACAGGACGCGAAGTAACACAGTAACCACAATGTACAGTTTACAGGACGCGAAGTAACACAGTAACCACAATGTACAGTTTACAGGACGCGAAGTAACACCGTAGCCACAATGTACAGTTTACAGGACGCGAAGTAACACCGTAGCCACAATGTACAGGTTACAGGACGAGAAGTAACATAGTAGCCACAATGTACAGTTTACAGGACGCGAAGTAACATAGTAGCCACAATGTACAGTTTACAGGACGCGAAGTAACATAGTAGCCACAATGTACAGTTTACAGGACGCGAAGTAACATAGTAGCCACAATGTACAGTTTGCAGGACGAGAAGTAACATAGTAGCCACAATGTACAGTTTACAGGACGCGAAGTAACATAGTAGCCACAATGTACAGTTTACAGGACGCGAAGTAACATAGTAGCCACAATGTACAGTTTACAGACATTCACTTGAAATGTACATAGGTATTCTTTTTATGAAGACATCTGTAGAGTATAGAAAAAACAACCTCCTCATTATGGTGTTAAATGTAATAAATCAATTTGATAAAAAGAAGCTTTGCTCAACTCACGGAAGTGATGATATATATAAAGAAACTGCTCTTGCATGTAAGTTCTAACAGGTGATCGTTTTATAATGCTTCTACTACTACTACTACTACTACTACTACTACTACTACTGCTATACTATCGTTACTACTACAACTACTACTACTAGGTGCTCTCTCTCTCTCTCTCTCTCTCTCTCTCTCTCTCTCTCTCCATACTTAGTTTTGAATTTCAATATGCTATTCGGGTACTTTAAAGCACTTCATATCCTTTGTGGACTCTGAGGGTCATATCATAAGACATTTCGCCGCCCAAGAACACATATTTGACAAGGCTTTCGTAGGAGTTGTGGGCATTTCCAGGTGTAGTTTTATGACCCTGGTGTTAGTTTGACCCTTCTTCTGTACCGTGAACCTAGGGAAACACTCATTGGAACCCGACTGACCCCCTCTTTGACCTTTAGAAATAGTTGATGCGAGAAGCGAGAGTGGCTTATAATACCCACTCACGGCATACACAAGACAAATTTCCTTTTTTAGCCCTCGTCACTACTTTCCCACCATTACTGCCTCCCTTTGTGTCGCCGGCATCTTCCCGTCGAGTCCCTCTCCCCTCTAATAACCCCTCGCGCCTGACCGAGCACCTCCCATCAATATTATGCGATGCTCATTTGATCCCGCACGACCCGCCACCTCCCAGCGGGTGGCGAGGGGCAGGGCATTGTGGCGCGCGTGTTGGTTTGCTTAACTTACCGCCATGCCGATACATTAATTTGTATTTCATTATTATCATTGTTATTATTATTATTATTTTTATTTTTATTATTATTATTATTATTATTATTATTATTATTATTATTATTATTATTTTTATTATTATTATTATTATCAGTATAGTAGTAGTAGCAGTGGTAATAGTAGTAGTAGTAGTAGCAGTAGTAGTAGTAGTAGTAGTAGTAGTAGTAGTGATATGAGAGGGCTTCCTAAACCGCTGAGTTTTTCAATGAGGCGATACTGTTAGCTTAATTGTTCGCCAGCATAAGTTCGGCGTCCAGCAAGCAACGTGCGAAAAATGTTGTCCATATTGTGACGCCAGATTAATATGACACGAATAATTCACAACGATTTCTTTTTAAGACTTATCTGTCAGCGCCGTATTGTCTATGGGAGCGTGTGACTTAGCGTCGCTGACAGCGGCAAACAAAGAGTCGATTACCCATCCTTGGGGGGGAGGGTGATGCGCTGGGGTTCCGCGCGAGTGTCAGGTCCACATACACGTCAGGGGCGGGGCGAAGGTGACACTCACGCCCATCCCCCTGACACCTCTCACACTGCGGTG